>NW_026038494.1:0-11000 GCF_023373825.1 Bactrocera dorsalis
AACTTTACAAATATTCTAACAAAGCTTCTAATAACTCCAGTCAGAGATCTGATGGAGATTTGTACTGCTACTGAACTACTTGTCCTTAGCAAAGTAAAGCTTGCCGCAGTGGCAGACGCTCTTATAAGCCACTGACCAATAGGTATTCATGTGGAAAGGCTATTGGATCTTATCGCACGCTAGTTATCAAAGGTTTATGAGGTGACGTGGAAAGATACAGACACTTTCACGTCCATTATACAGCTTTTGCAATACTGAGGTTAGAAGATATTAACCGTCTTAATAATTGAGCTCAAAGCGCTTTGTTGATGTGTAAGGGTCTTATGATCTATTATATAGGAGTTTTAGGTCACACAATGGAACAAATCTTACCTGAGATCTCAATAAAGAACTATGTAGTTTTGCTTTAGCGAAGCTTTTAGTAATTTTTTATGCAACATGTAGTTATCTTTACTTATCTGGCTAAATGAGATAAGCCGCCCCCTCCTAATGCCACTACACAAATACACCACCATCATCAATACACCACCACCATCAATACACCACACACACCGAAACTACATTCCACTACCCACAGGCGAGAGGACATCCACACACGCAAACACATACCACACTGGTGAAAAGGGGATCAACAAAAAAGTTAAGATCAGTCTCGTTTTGACCTACAAACGGAGTCTACGCATCGCCGCTTAATTCTCGCTTTCCCGCCGTCGCCTGCTATTTTGCTATTTATCTCGAATCGAAATATTGTAATTACTGAAGTTATAATCGTTAAAAGGGCTCAGTAAACCCAAATTGAAATTAAAGCTTAACCGTGTTTTTTATTAAAATAAGTGGAAGTGGTAAGTGTCATCAAGATAAAACGAATCGGACATTACTGATTTAAACATTGGTCCTTCGAGCCGCTAAGAAAGGCACTATTTGGAAAAAGTAAAAATAAAAGCAGCGGCAAAATAATTAAAGTGACATATACAAAAAAAATTAAAGGTGCGGTGACATACATACATATGTATACATATTAATTTACAAATACAAAATTGTTTTCTATTAAAAAAAAAAAAAAAAAAAATATATATAAAACCAGGTGCTGTGACAGATACATATACATATATAGATACATAAAAAAAAAAAAAAAAAAATTTTCAAGGAAAAAATAAATTATAAAAAGAAAAAGCGGTGCATGCACATATACATATCTAAACCAAAAATTTCACAAAAAATACATATATATATAATAAAATAACTGCGATATACATATACAATAAAGAAAAAGCAGTTTGAAAAACGGACACGAAGCGGTTCCGTGTTGTGGTAACAATATCGAAAAACAAAAAAAAAAAATAATAATAATATAACAACAAAAAGCGTAACTCCGTGTGTGCAGTTATATAAAAAAGCAACGTATAAATACATGTACATAAAATACAGTGTTTAAAACCCAAAACCCCAAAAAACAAAAAAAAAAAAAAAAATACGGAAAATCGGCCGCGAAATATGATTTATCAAAACTAAAACATTCACACGGGCGCGAAACTCAATACATGAATAAAACAAAATCTTTGTGAAAATTAAACATTAAAAAATTTAATTAAAAATAAAAAACAACCGGAGGAAAGCCAAGCAACGAGAGGAAAATCCACAACCACGAAACAAGCACCAAAAAGGAAAGGAAACGGACGGAAGGAAGCAGATTGAACGCAGTGGCATATACTAGCCCCCCCTCTTTTCTAAACTCATATAAAGCCCTCAAACTCCCTTGAAGCGGCACAAAGTGAGTGTATCAACTCCATTTATTATTTTAAATTATTTGAACTTATTTGCATATATGTATGTTGAAAGTTACAGTTGATCTTGAACTGTATACGATCCTGTAACTTTTAATAGAACGGTTGCTACCAAACTGTCCGAACTTACGGTTTATTTCCGGGAAACCGAAAACAGTTTGGTACATTACATATGTACATCCAAATATATGTATGAACAGTACATGGTATAATATATACATATATATATATATATATATATATGTGTGATTGTACATATACTGGCACATACATATCTGATAAAAGGCCTACTTATGCTTACATTTGTGTATCTAAACACACAACATTAAAAATCAAAAAAAAAATTTTCAAGTATTCACTTGACAACATTTTCCGGCAATACCCCTTATACTCAACAGTATAAGCAGGATTGCGCAAAAAGTAAGCTAAGGCAATTGCGAAATTACAAAAAAGGAAAAAAGAAAAATAACAAAACCAAACATACATATATGCCAAAAGTCACCTCTTTTATATGTACATACCTTGCATATCGAAACAAAGTGAGGAGAAACAAAATTAATGCAACATACACCCACATGTATGTAGAATAAGCATAAAGAAAATTAAATTTTATATATTAACAAAAGTGCATACCTGCACTTCACCGATTTTCTATTCCCGCGTTATCCGTACGGCAAATAATATACGCACATACATACGGCATACAATTTGCCTATGCCGGAATATACAGTACAGAATTAAATTAAAATTTCACAAAATTTTACAAAATTTGGAAAAAATAAAAAGATAAATACGAAATTTTAATTTATTAAAAATTTTAAAATTTTACTAATTGGAAAAAAAATACGGTCAAAATAACACAAAAGATTTTAAGAGTTGGTAGAAAGGAAAGGCAAATACATAAGTATTGCCATTTTCAAGTGTTCACACACACACATACTTATATTCAAAGACCAAATCGGCACCTGTCCAGCAATACCCCTTGTTCTTGTTAAAGCACAAGCAAGCAGGATTGCAAACAAAACAAAACAAAAAAATAAATTTTTTGCATCTTACGTATGCACATAAACACGCACATATTGTGCAAACTTATATACAAAGGTCATCAACCTTTTTCTCCTTTTTACATTATCGCTCGTATACTCAAGTATTTTCTAACGAGTACGAAACATTAAATAAAATAAAAGACAAAAACAATAACAAACTAGTAGCTTAATACAAAAGCACCGGGAATAAGAAAAACGAAATACGCGTTCGTTATTTGATAAATTGCGTTTACAACAACAAAACAAAACTTTTTATCTTAAAGATTTCACGCGTACTTATTATTATCATAAGTACACTGAGAGAATTTTTCCTCTCTCATATATATATTTCAATTTTATCATTTTTATCATATTATCTAAATGGACGGAGATTCTAAGGAATCTAAGTCTACACAGTATTTAAAAGTACAAAAAATGACTTCAGAAGAAAAGAGCCCAGGTACACCTGCTGAAGCTACACGCTCAAAGCAAGGTGCTACAAAGCAAAAAAAATTTAAAGACATTTCATATACTAAGTTTATTGCTGAGAGTGACAGTCTAATTCGATACTGCACTCGATTTTCATCTTCACCGATTCAAGATAACTCTGAATCGGTATTAGAAATCAAAAAAGAAAATCTAAGCAATTTCTGGACACGTCTCCAAGCTGCGTATGACGCAATTGTAGAATCTGACGAATCAGATCTACCTGAAAATTTCAAATCTTCAGCATACTCCAAATATGAACACTGCTTAGACCAGTACGAGGAAACGAGAGCTATGATCTCCGATCAATTGAGATTAATTAAAGCAATTGCACCTACTCCACAACCGAGAGTAGAGCTGCCACAAGTGCAAATCCAAGAGGCGAGTTCAGGCATCCACCTCAAGGTGCCCGCCTGTGACACTGAAATTTTTCATGGTGGTTATGAACAATGGCCGTCCTTCCGGGACATGTTCACAGCCGTTTACATAAACCACCCAAAATTATCTAATGCACAAAAATTGTATCACCTCCGATACAAAACAAAAGGTCAAGCAGGGGTATTAGTGAAACAGTTCGCTCTTAATGACGAAAATTTCAATTATGCTTGGGAAGCCCTAAAAGCTCGTTACGAGAACGAAAGGATATTAGTAGACAAACAAGTCACAATATTGATGAATTTACCAAAAATTCAAAAAGAAACAAGTGAGGAATTTATAAAACTTCAATCCACTGTTTCTAATTGCTTGTCGGTTCTAGCGACACAGAATATTCCCACAGACAATTGGGACCCCATTCTGGTAAATATATGCACAGCCGCATTACCAGAAAAATCGTTACTTTTGTGGGAGCAATCGCTCTCATCACGGAAAAAGTGCCCAACGTGGCAACAAATGAACGATTTCTTAACTACCCAATACGAAATTGCGGAAAGGGTAGATAAAAAAATGGTCAGAACTAAAAACGTTCAACATGACCTGAATCGAAGCTTCAATAGGCCCCAAGCGAGTAACAACAACAACTTAAATCGTAGTTTTTTCAAAACACAAGCGTTCACCTCCGAACAAAATAAACATACGTCATGCGAACTGTGTAAAGGAGGGCACAGGCTGAAATCTTGCGAGAAATTTAAAAAACTAAACATTAACGAAAGAAACAATTTCGTAAGAACAAAAAAACTTTGTACTAATTGTTTGTCTCATGCGCATGCGCTCAAAGATTGTGAAAGCAAATTTAATTGCGTTTATTGCCATAAACGACATAACTCAATGCTTCACATTACAAATTTTTCCAGCTTAGCTCAAAACAACGCTAATGTTAAAAGAGCTACGGGATTAGTTGCAACAGCAAATCCCGACTTACAAAATTCAGAAAATTGCCAAGAAGCACCATGCTGCTCAAAGGCTTTAAAAACTCAAACGCTACACAGCGAAAACCAAAGCAGTGTATTATTACCCACAGCAGTGGTCTCCATCGAGCACCGAGGAGAACTGTTTAAACTTAGGGCCTTAATAGACCAAGGATCTCAACGATCTTTTATAGCGTCAAGGGCACAAAGTAGGCTACAACTGCCAACAAAACTAGCTAATTTTGAAATTACGGGAATGGGCGGAAGAGTAGTACAAAACTCAAACAAAATCTGCCCCATTACCCTTATTTCCCCCCAAGCGGATAAGCGCATTCAAGCAGAAGCTATTGTCTTACCGCAACTAACAAACATGCTTCCAAGCTATCATATAAATAGCAAGCATTGGCAAAAGGTTTCACACCTTAAGTTAGCAGACCCCAACTGCAACACTCCCGCTCAAATAGACATTCTATTAGGTAGCGATCTCATACCTCAAATTATTCTCGAAGGTGTTGAGAAAATTACAAAAACACTTCTGGCGCAAAATACCATTTTCGGATGGGTCCTAAGCGGACTAGTTGCGGAACCAGTCACAACAATGACAACTCAAGTTGAGGAAATCTCAAACGAATACCTCAATACACAACTCAGGAAGTTTTGGGAGTTAGAAGAACTCCCCCCCATATCAATCACAACCCCAGAAGATCGATATTGTGAGGATTTTTACAAATCCACAACTACTCGATTAGATAATGGCCGGTACGTCGTACGACTACCACTAAAGCCAGAATTTCCCCACACACTCGCCTTAGGTCATTCTCGTACCTCTGCTATCCAACAGTTTTTAAGTATGGAAAAAAACCTACTTAAAAAAGGCGAGCTAAAACCAGAATACGATAGGGTTTTAGAAGAATACCTCCATTTAAACCACATGGAGGAAGTCAGCCCTGGCGAAAAAATTATAAAAGGTAAATACAATTCTTTTTACCTGCCACATCATGCGGTAATAAAGCCAGACAAAAAAACCACAAAGGTAAGAGTTGTCTTTAATGCATCAAAATCATCAAGTTCGGGGAATTCCCTAAATGACATTTTATTTACGGGACCCACGCTTCAGCCAGATTTAATGCTCCTCATACTAAATTGGCGTATATACAAATACGTTTTCAATGGGGATGTTGAGAAAATGTATCGACAAATAATCGTACATGATGATGATCAAGATTTTCAGCGAATTATTTTCCGAAAATCTCCCAATAGTCCACTACGCGACTTTAAATTAAAAACAGTTACCTTTGGCGTAAACTGTGCCCCATACCTCGCCATTCGTACACTCCACGAGCTGGCAGAAGACACAAAGTCAGAATTTCCTCTGGCAACACAAGTGTTGAAAACACAAACGTATGTAGACGACATTCTGTCCGGAAGCCACAATCTTCCACAGGCATACGAGTCACTAGCACAAGTGACACAAGCGCTCAATACAGCAGGGTTTCCGTTGAAAAAGATAACGGCGAACCACCCTAATATTTTAAAAGACATACCCAAAGAAAATCTTTTAGACACTAATTTCCTTAAATTCGAAAAGGAAAGCACAACAAAAACTTTGGGGATACAATGGAATGCGATATCTGACCAGTTTTCATACACTAATGAGTCAATATCCGCACTATCAGCTATAACAAAAAGGCAAATTTTATCCTCGGTGGCAAAACTTTTTGACCCCGCAGGATGGCTTTCGCCAATTATGATACAAGCAAAAATTCTAATACAAGAATTGTGGCTAGACGGAACTGACTGGGATGAACAAGTGAAACCACTTCGTTTAGAAAAGTGGTCCCAGTTCGCGTGTCATCTGAAAGATATCTCACAGATACAAATCCCACGATGGATAAATTATGCCCCAGAGCACAAAGTCGAACTACATGGCTTCTGTGATGCCTCTGAAAAGGCATATTGTGCCACCATCTATGTGCGCACACAATCTGACACAGCGACCACCAGTCACCTACTGGTAGCCAAAGCAAAGGTGGCTCCGCTAAAAACAATAAGTCTGCCACGACTGGAACTATGTGGTGCGCTACTACTCGCCAAACTAGTATCCATGGTGCAAACGCATCTAAATATGACCAAATATAAATTGTATCTCTGGTCTGATTCCGAAATTGTATTAGCCTGGTTAGAAAAACCTCCACATGCATGGAAGACGTATATTTCCAATCGAACGTCTCAAATCCTTGACCTAGTGGGATCAGCCACTTGGCGACACGTGGCCAGTGCTGACAATCCTGCTGACCTAGGTACGAGGGGGTGCAAGCCTCTGCACCTTGCAACCACCTCTCTTTGGTGGAATGGCCCTAGATGGTTAATAGAATCCCCCGATTCTTGGCCACGATCGCCCATACGCAATATAATTGCCCCCGAAAGTCGAAAAATCGACTCTTTCCACACGATATCGGATGACACTGACATCCTTGAGCGATTTTCATCATACCCTCGAGCCCTGAGGGTAATCGCTTACATGCTCAACTTCATAGAGCGTCTCAAACTTAGAATTAAGGGAATACGCACAGTATATCCCCAAGGCGATACATTGACGCACCTAGACCTAGAAAAGGCAAAGGTCGCTCTTATCACGTATACTCAGTCGCGCCACTTCAGCTGCGAGATGTCACTACTAAGAGAATCGAAGCCGATTGACAAAAAGAGCTCACTCTTAGTACTAAATCCATTTCTGGATACGAAAGGTCTGCTTCGTGCTAATGGTCGGCTTGCTAACTCAAGCCTGACATATAACGAACGCCATCCTCTAATAATACCAGAAAAGTCTCGACTTGCAACATTGCTACTCAAGTATATACATATACTAATGTTGCACGCGGAACATCGCCTAATGCAATATATAATCCGCCAAGAGTTTTATATTCCCCGACTTAAGCCTCAAATAAAAAAGTGCATTTTCATGTGCAAGATCTGCACTATGCATAAACAGAAGATGAGGACGCAGATTATGGCAGCACTTCCACCGGAACGCTGCAACTTCGCTCTGCCTTTCACTATCACAGGTGTTGATTTTGCTGGGCCTTTTCAGATAAAGGCATCCATGCTAAGGTCTCCTACCCTAATGAAAGGCTACGTGGCTGTCTTTGTCTGTTTCACGACAAAAGCAGTGCACCTCGAGCTATGTACTAATCTGACAAAAGAGGCTTTTCTCGCGGCATTTGCTCGCTTTGTCGGACGTCGCGGTTTTCCGTCCAAACTTATGAGCGACAATGGAAAAACCTTTATCGGAGCTCAAAGAGCCACAGAAAAACAGTTTGTGGACTTTATTAAACAAGTCTCCCCTGAGATTGTACAAAAGTACGCCCCCCAAGGCATTAATTGGCAATTCATCCCCCCAAGAGCTCCTCATATGGGTGGTTTATGGGAATCAGCTGTAAAAAGCTTCAAATCCCACTTAAAAAAGGTAGCTGGAAACTACAAATTTAATTACGAAGAATTTACAACTCTATTAATTCGCATTGAAGCCGTTCTCAATTCACGGCCACTAACAACACTCTCGCAAGATCCCTCAGATCTCACAGCCCTAACACCAGGGCACTTTCTCAAAGGAGCACCCATTCTGGCCACACCTGAGCCAGGCGTGGAGTCGCTATCCTTATTAAATCGATGGGAAAGAATTAAAATTCTCCATCATAATTTCAGTCGCAGATGGAAAGAAGACTATTTAAAGGACCTCCACAAGAGGTATCGATGGAAAACATCAGAAAATGCCCCAAAGCTTGGAGATTGTGTACTTATTAACGACGATTGTCTCCCACCTACCGAGTGGCGACTTGGCCGTATAGAAAAGCTCCATTATGGCTCAGACGGTCACATCCGCGTCGTTGATCTCCGTACTCAAAGCGGAATACTCACCAGACCGCTGGTCAAATTATGCTTTCTACCAACCGCGGATAATAACGAAAATCCGATACTAAACAATCCGAACATAATGCCGTAACGCAAATGAAAATAAATCAATAAAATCGCAACCCGCAACCAACCGTTAACAATAACAATAAAAATAAAAATAACAAAAGAATGGTCGGTCAATACGACGACCCTGTCATGCCACATAACGTGGCACAATCACACATTCTATTTATATACTACCATGTATATTCAAATACAATTTTTTACAGAGTTCAAGATGGACGTGGACATGCCTACAATTCCAACTCCAACTGTTCGGTCGGCCAGCAACGGGGCACGTATTGGGCCTACTCCTCCGCCCCGCTCAACCAATGCTGCGGTATCGACTGCCGCTTCTGGTAGTGGCTCACGAGCAGCCCCATCAACGCCATCCGCTCAAGTCGAGCCGCGTCGCATACGATGCCCGCTATGTCGCCGGAAACATCGCCTACCACACTGTGGGCTCTTTAAGGAGTTGACACCAACCCAACGACAGCGTGTGGCCCAGGCACATGAGCACTGCCTCAACTGCCTGTCGCACACGCATGGGACGCAGGAGTGTGGCTCAGCCGATTTATGCCACACGTGTGGCAGACCGCATCACACGCTGCTGCACAGGACCCCACGACGCGATGTAGGTCGGCCAGCTGCCCCAAGCACGGGTAGATCCACGCAAGGAAACCGGACGGTGCGACGCCGAACTACTGCAGCCCGGCCTGCGCCCCATCAACGGCGTTCGCACCACGTTGCACCAACCAGACGTCGTCCCAAAGCGTCACAGCATCGCCCCGCTACTGGACTCAGTAACGTAGTGGCCACACTCCAGCAACTGCAAAGATTGCTAGGCTAAATATTCGCCTAGGGGGGCCGGGATGGCTAAATGAGATAAGCCGCCCCCTCCTAATGCCACTACACAAATACACCACCATCATCAATACACCACCACCATCAATACACCACACACACCGAAACTACATTCCACTACCCACAGGCGAGAGGACATCCACACACGCAAACACATACCACACTGGTGAAAAGGGGATCAACAAAAAAGTTAAGATCAGTCTCGTTTTGACCTACAAACGGAGTCTACGCATCGCCGCTTAATTCTCGCTTTCCCGCCGTCGCCTGCTATTTTGCTATTTATCTCGAATCGAAATATTGTAATTACTGAAGTTATAATCGTTAAAAGGGCTCAGTAAACCCAAATTGAAATTAAAGCTTAACCGTGTTTTTTATTAAAATAAGTGGAAGTGGTAAGTGTCATCAAGATAAAACGAATCGGACATTACTGATTTAAACAAGCTTGATACCTTTTTTTTAAAAAAAAACGCATAAAATTTGCAAAATCTCATCGGTTCTTTATTTGAAACGTTAGATTGGTTCATGACATTTACTTTTTGAAGATAATTTCATTTAAATGTTGACCGCGGCTGCGTCTTAGGTGGTCCATTCGGAAAGTCCAATTTTGGGCAACTTTTTCGAGCATTTCGGCCGGAATAGCCCGAATTTCTTCGGAAATGTTGTCTTCCAAAGCTGGAATAGTTGCTGGCTTATTTCTGTAGACTTTAGACTTGACGTAGCCCCACAAAAAATAGTCTAAAGGCGTTAAATCGCATGATCTTGGTGGCCAACTTACGGGTCCATTTCTTGAGATGAATTGTTGTCCGAAGTTTTCCCTCAAAATGGCCATAGAATCGCGAGCTGTGTGGCATGTAGCGCCATCTTGTTGAAACCACATGTCAACCAAGTTCAGTTCTTCCATTTTTGGCAACAAAAAGTTTGTTAGCATCGAACGATAGCGATCGCCATTCACCGTAACGTTGCGTCCAACAGCATCTTTGAAAAAATACGGTCCAATGATTCCACCAGCGTACAAACCACACCAAACAGTGCATTTTTCGGGATGCATGGGCAGTTCTTGAACGGCTTCTGGTTGCTCTTCACCCCAAATGCGGCAATTTTGCTTATTTACGTAGCCATTCAACCAGAAATGAGCCTCATCGCTGAACAAAATTTGTCCGAAAAAAAAAAAAAACCGAACACTGATTTTGGTAATAAAATTCAATGATTTGCAAGCGTTGCTCGTTAGTAAGTCTATTCATGATGAAATGTCAAAGCATACTGAGCATCTTTCTCTTTGACACCATGTCTGAAATCTCACGTGATCTGTCAAATACTAATGCATGAAAATCATAACCTCAAAAAAATCACCCGTTATAATGAAATATTATGCGTCAAATGGCTTGATAACAATGTAGTATGTCTTTTGACTAATTTTGACACTGTTGAACCTTTTGTTAAAGCTAATAGGTACTCAAAAACAGAAAAGGCGAAAGTAGCCGTAGATCAGCAAAGACTTATTCATAATTATAATAAAAACGTGGGTGGGTGGATAAACACGA
>NW_026038495.1:0-11000 GCF_023373825.1 Bactrocera dorsalis
AAAAACACTCTGATAAAGCTTAAGCGCCAGATCGTAGGCGGCCGCACTTTGGCCATCATTAGGTCCATTGTACTCCCAGTGGATAACTAAATTAAGCCTTATCCGGTAACTCAGTGGATTTGGTAAAAAAAATAAATTTCCTTCCATCATAGCTGTCCAATATCTCTTGAGTTGGAGCATTAGGAGCCGTGGAATATATCCCGTTTTAGACCGGGCATTCGCTTAGAAAATGATCCAACAACTCATCAACCTCTGCGCATATTTTGCATTCCCCAGTATCTCCTTTTTCAATTGTCTAAAGGTGGAACCTTAAGGTTAGGTATCCTAAAATGACTACAATATTTGTTTTAATGGTTGCCCGCTTCACTTACCACTTGTTAGCCTTTGGTATTTTAAAAATAAAAATCCTCGGGATTTTGGCTTTAACAATATAATTGACCACCGACTTGTATTTGTTTTCAATTGCACTGATTGATTTGTGGGTTTTCTTTTTTTTGGTTTTACAATAAAACTTCACTGAATATAATTAACTTGACAGGCCGATAGTCTTAGTTACTAGTGGCCTTTAACAATATAAGGTAATTATTTATAATTATAATTCATAAAGATAAATAAAATTAAATAAGAAATCATTAACTTGAATACGCTGCGTAGCGGTGGTGGAAAGCGACGTGGTTTCGAAAGCGGTCGAATCAGAACTGAGCTGTGTAAAGCGGACCCTTTTTTAGTGGAGTGATGTGGTGTGTGTTTTTGTGTGTGGATCCTGCGCTCGCGCGTGTGGGTGGTGTTGATGTGAAGTGTGGTGATGTCGAGGTGAGTGTGGTGAGTGTGCGTGTTAATGATGGGTGTAGGTGTGGTGTGGGGCAGGCGACTAAGGCTCATTTAGCCATCCCGGCCCCCCTAGGCGAATATTTCAGCCTAGAATTCTCTGGAGTTGCTGGAGAGTGGCCACGACGCTGCTGAGGCCTGAGGTGCGGCGCGGACGCGGTCGTTGTTGCTGGCGTCGTGTTGATGCCCCACTATGTGGCCGCTGGGCACGGGATGATGATGGCCCTATGGTTCGACGAGACCGTGCATCCCGGCTTAATGGAGGTCGTCGGACTGCGCCGCGGTTGCGGCCGGCAGGAGGTTGGCTGGTGTCGTTCCGCGTTGTACGGTGCAACATAGTGTGATGCGGGCGCATACAAATCTGGCACAGATTGCCCGACGTACACTCATGCGTTTGGTGGATAGTCGTCAGGCAATTGAGACAATGGCCGTGCGCCTGCACGACCAACTGGCGTTGCTGAGGTGGCAATCCCTTAAAAATGACGCATTGTGGCAGCCGGTGGGGTCGACGACATAGAGGACATCTACGGCGTGGTGGGTCGACGACAAGCGCGGGTGTTGACGGCAATGCGGCCGTTCCACTCCGAGGCATCGTTGGGGTGGTTGTTCGGGGCGCTGCAACTGGGGCAGCCGCTTGGCGTGGCACATTGACAGCCGAACGAGTGGTTGGTGTCGGGGCTGCTGGCATGTCTGCATCCATATTGATCTGTTTGGAAGAGTGTTATTTCAATTAGAATTTGGTTGCATATAGGACATATGAGCATGGCTGCCACGTTATGCGGCATGAGTGGGTCGTTAGAATAATCGACTACTTTTGTGAGTGATTTTAAATATATATATGTACATAGGTATTTTTATAAATTTTTATTTTATTTTGTTCTTATATTCGGTTTATTTAAGCGGTTTATCGGTTTTTGTTTCGCGGTTATCAGCGATCGGTAAGAAGCATAGTTTGACGAGCGGTCTTGTTAGCTTTCCGGATTGCGTTCGGAGATTGACTACGCGAATATGACCGTCGGAGCCTGGATAAAGCTTCTCTATGCGGCCCAGCCGCCATTCGGTAGGTGGCAGGCAATCGTCGTGAATCAGGACACAATCTCCAATTTTTGGCGCATTTTCTGTATTTTTCCACCGGTACCTCTTGTGGAGGTCCTTTATATAGTCTTCTTTCCATCGGCTACTGAAATTATGATGGAGAATTTTAATTCTTTCCCATCTATTTAATAAGGATAGCGACTCCACGCCTGGCTCAGGTGTGGCCAGAATGGGTGCTCCTTTGAGGAAATGCCCTGGAGTTAGGGCTGTGAAGTCGGAGGGATCTTGCGATAGGGCTGTGAGCGGCCGTGAGTTGAGAACGGCTTCTATTTTAGCTAATAATGTCGTGAATTCTTCATAATTAAATTTATAGCTGCCGGCTAGTTTCTTGAAATGGGATTTGAAGCTCTTTACAGCTGATTCCCATAAACCACCCATATGAGGAGCGCTTGGAGGTATAAATTGCCAATTGATACCTTGAGGGGCGTACTTTTGTACGATATCAGGGGACACTTGTTTTAAGAAATCCACAAACTGTTTTTCTGTGGCTCGTTGGGCTCCTATGAATGTTTTGCCATTATCGCTCATGATTTTGGAGGGGAAGCCACGTCGAGCGACGAAACGAGCAAATGCCGCGAGAAAAGCCTCCGTCGTCAGATTAGTACACAGCTCAAGGTGAACTGCCTTTGTCGTGAAACATACAAAGACAGCCACATAGCCTTTCATGAGAGTGGGAGATCTTAGCATGGACGCCTTTATTTGAAAAGGCCCAGCAAAATCGACACCTGTGGTCGTGAAAGGCGGAGCGAAATTGCAGCGTTCAGGTGGAAGGGCTGCCATAATCTGAGTTCGCATTTTTTGCTTATGCATAGTGCAGATTTTGCACATGAAAATGCATTTTTTGATCTGGGGCTTAAGACGGGGAATATAATACTCTTGGCGTAACCATATGTTGCATGAGGCGCTGTTCGGCGTGCAACATTAATATATGGATGTAATTCAGGAGTAATGTGGCAAAAGGAGGACTTCTCAGGTATTATGATGGGGTGGCGTTCGTTGTAAGTCAGGCTTGAATTAGCGAGCCGACCATTGGCACGAAGCAGACCTTTCGTGTCTAAAAATGGGTTTAGTACTAAGAGTGAGCTCTTTTTGTCAATTGGCTTCGATTCTCTTAGTAACGATATGTCGCGACTGAAGTAGCGCGTTTGGGTTGAGGCGATAAGCGCGACCTTTGCTTTTTGTAAGTCCTGGTGCGTCAATGTATCGCAATGAGTGTAAGTTACTCCTTTAACTTTAAGTTTAAGTTGCTCAATGAATTTGAGCATATATGCGACAACTCTGAGGGCTCGGGGGAACGATGAAAATCGTTCAAGGATTTCATTATCATCCACTATTGTATGATAGGTGTCGATTTTTCGACTTTCTGGGGCGATTATGTTGCGCATTGTCGATTGTGGCCAAGAATCTGAGGATTCGGTTAACCATCGGGGCCATTCCACCAGAGCGTGGTGGTGGCAAGATCCAGGGGTTTGCACCCTCTTGTACCTAGATCAGCAGGATTGTCGGCACTGGCTACGTGTCGCCATGTGGCTGCTCCTACTAGGTCAAGTATTTGAGAGGTTCGATTAGAAATATATGTTTTCCACGAGTGTGGTGGCTTTTCTAACCAGGCTAGAACGATTTCGGAATCGGACCATAGATATAATTTGCATTTGGTCATGTTCATGTGGGTCTGCACTATGGAAACCAGCTTGGCTAGTAGCAGAGCGCCACAGAGTTCAAGTCGTGGTAGACTTATCGTTTTTAGAGGCGCAACTTTTGCTTTTGCCACTAGTAGGTGGCTTGTGGTTGCGGTGTCGCTTTGTGCGCGCACATAGATCGTGGCACAATATGCCTTTTCAGAGGCATCGCAGAAGCCGTGTAGTTCCACTTTGTATTCGGGGGAATAATTTACCCACCGTGGAATTTGTATCTGCGAGATGTCTTTTAGATTATTAGCAAACCGGGACCACTTCTCTAAGCGAAGAGGTTTCACTTGTTCGTCCCAGTCTGTTCCGTCTAGCCATAATTCTTGAATCAGGATTTTCGCTTGTATCATAATTGGCGCAAGCCATCCTGCCGGGTCCAAAAAGTTTTGCCATTGAGGACAAAATTTGCCTCTTTGTTACGGCGGATAATGCGGTTATGGACTCTGTCGTGTATGAGAACTGGTCCGATATCGCATTCCATTGGATGCCCAGTGTTTTTGTTATACTTTCCTTTTCAAATATAAGGAAATTAGAATCCAATTTGTTATCGTTTGGTATATTTTTTAAGATACTTGGGTGATTAGCTGTGATCTTTTTTAGGGGAAACCCTGCGGTGTTGAGGGCCTTTATCACTTGTGATAAGGACTCGTATGCTTGTGAGAGGCTGTGGCTCCCAGACAGGATATCGTCTACATACGTATGTGTTTTTAAGACTTGTGTTGCCAGAGGAAATTCTGACTTTGTGTCTTCTGCCAGTTCGTGGAGTGTAACGAATGGCGAGGTATGGGGCACAGTTTACGCCAAGGTAACTGTTTTTAATTTAAAGTCGCGTAATGGACTATTGGGAGATTTTCGGAAAATAATTCGTTGAAAATCTTGATCATCTTTATGTACGACTATTTGTCGATACATTTTTTCAACATCCCATTGAAAACGTATTTGTATATACGCCAATTTAGTATGAGGAGCATTAAATCTGGTTGGAGTGTGGGGCCCGTGAATAGAATGTCGTTGAGCGAATTCCCCGAGCTAGTGCATCTGGAGGCATTGAAGACAACTCTAACTTTTGTTGTTTTTTTGTCAGGCTTAACTACTGCATGGTGTGGCAAGTAGAATGAGTGATATTTGCCTTTTATGATTTTTTCGCATGGGCTTACTTCCTCCATGTGATCTAAATGGAGGTATTCTTCTAAGACACCATCATAATGTTGTTTGAGCTCACCCTTTCTAAGTAGGTTTTTTTCCATACTTAGAAACTGCTGTATTGCAGAGGTGCGAGAGTGACCTATGGCGAGTGTATCTGGAAATTGTTGTTTAAATGGTAGTCGTTACGACATACCGACCATTTCTTGATCTAGTAGTTGTGGCTTTGTAAAAGTCTTCACAATACTGATCTTCTGGCGTTGTAATGGTAATGGGGGGGAGTTCTTCTAATTCCCAAAATTTCCTTAATTGTGAATTAAGGAATTCATTGGATATCTCTTCCACTTGAGTTGTCATGGCGGTAACTGATTCTGTTACTAGTCCACTTAGTATCCAACCGAATATAGTATTTTGTGCTAGAAGGGTGTTTGAAATTTTCTCAACCCCTTCTAGAATAATTTGAGGAATAAGGTCCGCTGCCTAATAGAAGATCTATTTGAGCGGGGGTGTCGCAGTTAGGATCTGCTAGCTTTAGGTGTGTAACCTTTTGCCAATGCTTGCTATTTATATGAGAGCTTGGCAGCATGTTTGTAAGTTGCGGTAAGACTATAGCTTCTGCTTGAATGCGCTTATCCGCTTGGGGGGAAATTAGGGTAATGGGGCAGATTTTATTTGAGTTTTGTACTTACTCTTCCACCCATTCCCGTAATTTCATAATTGTCAGGTTTTGTTGGCAGTTTTAGCCTATTTTGTGCCCTAGACGCTATGAATGATCGTTGTGATCCTTGGTCTATTAGGGCTCTCAATTTGAAAAGTTCTCCTCGGTGTTCGATGGAGATAACTGCTGTGGGTAGTAATACCCTACTTTGATTCTCGCTGTGAAGCGTTTGTGTTTTTAAAGCCTTTGAGCAGCATGGTGTCTCTTGGCTTATTTCGGTATTTTGTTTTTCGGGAGTTGCGGTTGCAACTAAACCCGTGGCTCTTTTGGAGAAAGCGCTACTTATGGGGTGTGCTAGGAAAGTTGTTGAAATGCAAACATTGAATGATGCCTCTTGTGGCAATATACGCAATTGAATTTGCTTTTCGCAATTATTGAGATTATGTGAGTGGGACAAGCAGTTTGTACAGAGTCTTTTTGCTCTGACAAAGTTGTTCCTTTCATTGATATTAAGTTTTTTAAACTTTTCGCAAGCTTTCAGCTTGTGCCCTCCTTTACACAGTTCGCAGGACGTTTGTTTATATTGTTCGGATGTGAACGATTGATTTTTAAAGAAGCTTCTGTTTAAATTGTGGTTGTTACTAGCTTGGGGTCTAATAAAACTTCGATTTAGGTCGTGTTGAACGTTTTTAGTTCTGACCGTTTTTTTATCTACCCTTTCCGCGATTTCGTATTGGGTAGTTAAGAAATCTTTCATCTGTTGCCACGTTGGGCATTTTCTTCGTGATGAGAGCGATTGCTCCCACAGAAGCAAAGATTTTTCCGGTAATGCCGCGGAGCATATGTTTTACCAGTATGGGGTCCCAATTGTCTGTGGGAATATTCTGTGTCGATAGAACCGACAAACAATTTGAAACAGTGGATTGAAGGTTTATGAACTCCTCACTTGTTTCTTTCTGGATTTTTGGTAAGTTCATTAATATGGTGACTTGTTGGTCTACCAATATTCTTTCATTCCTCGTATCGTTCTTTTAGAGCTTCCCAAGCCAAATTGAAATTGTGGTCATTTAATGCGAACTGTTTTTGACTATTACGGCCTGCTTGACCTTTTGTTTTGTATCTGAGGTGATACAATTTTTGCGCTTGAGATAATTTAGGATGGTTTAATGTACACGGCCGTAAACATGTCCCGGAAGGACGGCCATTGTTCATAACCTCCATGAAATATTTCTGTATCGCAAGCTGGCACTTTAAGGTGAATGCCGGAACTCGCCTCTTGGCTTTGAATTGGAGGCAGCTCTACTCTCGGTTTGTGGAGTAGGTGCAATTGCTTTTTATTAATCTCAATTGGTCGGAGATCATAGCTCTCGTTTTCCTCGTACTGGTCTAAGCAGTTTTTCGTATTTGGAGCACACAGCCGAGGATTTAAAATTTTCCGGAAGATCTGATTCGTCAGATTCTAGAATTGCGTCATACGCAGCTTGGAGACGTGTCCAGAAATTGCCTTAGATTTTCTTTTTTGATTTCTAGTACCGATTCAGAATTGTCCTGAATCGGTGAAGATGAAAATCGAGTGGCAGTAATCGAATTAAACTGTCACTGCTCTCAGCGATAAACGTAGTATATGAAATGTCTTTAATTTTTTTTTTGCTTTGTAGCACCTTGCTTTGAGCGTGTAGCTTCAGCAGGTGTACATGGGCTCTTTTCTTCAGAAATCATTTTTTTTTGGACTTTTAGATATTGAATTGATTTAGATTCCTTAGAATCTCCGTTCATTTAGATAATAGTTAAAAATTGAAAATATGAGACAGAAAAAACTTCTCTCAGTGTATTATGGTAGCAATAGATACGTTTGAATCTTTAAGATACGCGTTTGTATGTTTGTTGTATACACCAGTATCTAATAAGGAACGCGTATTTTGTTTTCTTTCTTATGATCTTCTATTTTTGTTGTATACGCAAGGTAAGAACCAACGAACGAGTGTTTTCGTTTTTCTTATTATAATATTGTATTATTGTTGTATTCGCAAGGTAGGAAACTAACGAACGAGTGTTTCGTTTTCCTTATTCCTAATAGTTGCTATTAATTTGTTTTGCTTTCTTTTTGTTTTAATTATGTATTCGTCCTCCTAATAGTTGCTATTAGTCTGTTCTTTCTTTCTTTTCTACTTTATTTATTGATTTGCACTCGTTAGTTTATACTTGCGTATACGAGCGATAATAAAGAACGAGAAAAGGGTTAATGACCTTTGTATATAAAGATTTTTTTCCGTTGCCAATCCTGCTTGCTTGTGCTTTAGCAAGAACAAGAGGTATTGCTTGAAATATGCCGATTTGGCCTTTGGGTTTTATGTATGTATGTGAAAAACAATTAAAAATATCAAAACGTATGTAAAGTATGTGCTGGTTTTTTGTCTTTTATTATTAATGAATTTTTTTTTATAATTTTGATTTGACCGTATATTTTCTTGAGGTCAAATTGAAATATTTATTTGAAATATTAGCGCTCTGTTTAGCTTTATTAAATTTTCAAATTAATTACCGGAAGTTGAAAATAGTTTTAGTTTAAACGTAGGAAATACAGTCAAAGGCAAATTGTATGCCGTATGTCTGTATGTAAGATTTTACAGTACGAATGATGCGGGGGAAGAAAATTAGTGAGATGCAGGTATGCACTCTAAGTACACATTGGAATATGTGCAATTTGTAGAAATTGATTAAGTATAATATGTATACATACATAAGTGTGTATGTTATTTTCCAACATTGGTTGGTACTTATATGTCGATATATGTATAACTAAATATAAAATATGAACATAAGTATTTGCATATATGTATGTTTGTATTTTATTATTTTTTATTTTTTCTTTTACGGATCGAATTTGTCCAAGCTTACTATTTGCGCAATCCTGCTTATACTTTTTGGAGTATAAGGGGTATTGCCGGAAAACAGGGGTCAAGTGTATACTTGAAAATTTTTTTTTTTTTTTTTTTAAATTTGTGTGTTTGGATACACAAGGGGAAGCGTAAAATAGGACCTTTTGTATTAGATATGTATATGCCAGTATATAAATATATAATTATATTATAGTATATACTGTTCATACATATATGTGGATGTACAAATATATGTAGCGTACCAAACTGTTCTTCGGTTTCCCGGAAATTAACCGTAAGTTGAAACAGTTTGGTAGCAACCGTTCTTTTGAAATGCTAACCGACTTGAATACAGTTTTTATGTATATAAACTGTATCTGTTAACCAACATACAAATATGAAATATAATTTTTAAATAAAAAGTGGAGTCGATACAAACTCACTTTGAGCCGCTTCAAGGGGCTAAGGGATGTTTGCTGCATATAAAGTGGAGGGTATATGCCGATGCCTGTGCTCCGTTTCCTTCCGTTGTTTATGGTTTTTGGTTTCGCAAACTGCTTCTTGTTTGGTGTTGCTGCCGATGATTGGTTTCCCTTTTTATGTTATTTATTTATTATTTATGTATTAAATGTTGTTTTCTTTTGTTTAAATTAATTTTCTATTGTTTTCGCGCCCGATTATTGCACTATCATTAAACGCGCGCGTCTTGATATTTGTGCCACTTTTATTTTTTCGCGCCTGGTTTTTTTGAGGATTTTTTGTTTTTTTTTTTTTGTTGTTTAGTTTTGTTTGTTTGGCAATTGCTCGTTATGGGTTTTTTGCACAATTTTTAAACTATTATATAATGTGTATTTATGGTATTTTCACACGCTATATTTGCGTTTCAACCCCCCCCCACCGCGCGATTCAAAATTTTGAATTGGCATCCTAAATATGTTTTTAAGAAGAAATTTTGATATAAAATTTTTTTTTTTTTTGTTTGGGAATTTACATGGAATGTAACAGTACGGAACCGTTTTTCGTGTTATCCGTTTGATTCTGAACTTGTTTTATTTTTTTTTTTGTTATATATGGTAATGTATTTGCCACTGCACTTTGATTTCACATTGCAATACTTTTTTTTTGTATATAGTGTATATTGCACTAAATTTTGTTTTTTATGTATGTTTGTTCATATGTCACTCGTCACTGGATAAAAAAAAAAGACCACGAAATTTTTGCAAAGCTTTATATATATGTTTTTTTTTTTTGGAAAAAACCAAAATAGTTGCCGTTTCTATCCGGCTCGGGGAAGGACCTATGTTTTTAATGCTTGCTTGCTTTCACTTACCACTTGTTAGCCTTAGGGTATTTTAAATAAAAAAACTTGGTATTCGGCTGGAACAATATGATCGACCACCGGCTGGTATTTGGATTTTAAATTTGTATTTTGCAATAGGATTTGGCTTTTTACAATAAACTGTATATCTGCTTTTCAAATTGGTATTAACAACTCGCTTACGCTGCGTAGCGGTTGGCGGACAAGCGGTGTGGTTTCAAAGCGGTCTAATAAGCAACTGCTTGTGTGAAAGCGGACCCTTTTTTTTTTTCACACTGGGAGTGAATGTGGTGTGTGTTTTTAGTGTGCGTGGATCCTGCGCTCAGCGCGTGTGGGTGGTGTTTATGTGAAGCGGTGGTGATGTCCGAGGTGAGTGTTGGTGAGTGTTCGTGTAGTGGATGGGTGTGAGGGTGTGGTGTGGTTGGCAGAGCGATTAATGGCTCTTTAGCCACTGCCCTTTACAATGTATGTTGTCGTCGCAGCAGAGACTAAGTTGTAAAGTAGTAAATATGAAAATGGTTTCTTTTGAGTAACATAACATTTTTCGCGAAATATTTGTTTTACACTTATTGTAAGCTATTATAACATTTTATTTTCTGAAACTATTTTTCCATTTTCGGTAAATCAATCGACTTTTGATGGTGCTTAAGACTGACTGTGGTAGTTTTAAGAATTTTTGTAAACTTTATGAGTATAATATTTTAATTAGTATTAAATAATGGTGAATTTCAGTGTCACAGTTAATTTCCTATAGTTACGTATACGCATCGGTGGCTATAAGGTCCACTGCCAGCTTGGCCTATTGACTCACGTCATTAGCTCGCTATTCGTGGCTCCAACTTCAGAGTAGTCCTCCTTTCCACGGCATACCGTACTTGCCTTGCTTGCAGTATATAAGCCTCTACATTATTAGGTGTAATTCGGCCTGCCACTTTCATCTCCAGATCCTGCCGCTATGTTGTAAATTCGGGCACCATAAAAATATTTGCTTCGCATTTTCGCTACTGCAGAAAGAGCAAGTAACTCTTTTGTCATGACCGTATAAACGCAGGTACTCTCTGAAACATCCATGTCGTGTCAGAAAGTGCGTCATATATACATCGCTCCACCCATGCTTGTAGGTTTCCGATTAATCGGTGCGTCTGTTTTCCCTTTGCTGCTGTATCCCAACGATTTTGCTATTCCTGTATTGTTTAAATGTCAGTTTCCAGCCTATAGTTTTGCTTTTATCATAGATCCGCTTTAGTTCACAAGTCATTGTGCCCGGCAGCATTATCCCTGATATATTGTCAGTGATTTCAGCTAATTTTTAATTTGATTGACGGAGCATTTTCACAATTCAAATGTATAATTTTTGAAGTCCATAAGTAGTTATAAGCTTTAAAACATTA
>NW_026038496.1:0-10978 GCF_023373825.1 Bactrocera dorsalis
AAAAAAAATTACATTTTTGTTTCAACCTTGTAAACGCTCTAGCGCCTAAAATGGCTGACGTAGGTGGACCCAATACATTGCACCAGTTAGATAGTTTAATGAGCTTTCAGAAAAGCCCTCAACCACTTCTCTATCACCACCAGGGGCGTGGCAATAGTGTTCACAATGAAAAGTGGTTAAAAAAAATCAAATTTTTGTTTCAACCTTGTAAACGCTCTAGCGCCTAAATTGGCTGACGTAGGTGAACCCAATACATTGCACCAGTTAGATAGTTTAACGAGCTTTCAGAAAAGCCCTCAACCTCTTCCCTATCACCACCAGGGGCGTGGCAATAGTGTTCACAATGAAAAGTAGTTTTAAAAAAAATTACATTATTGTTTCAACCTGTTAAACGCTCTAGCGCCTAAAATGGCTGACGTAGGTGGACCCAATACATTGCACCAGTTAGATAGTTTAATGAGCTTTCAGAAAAGCCCTCAACCACTTCTCTATCACCACCAGGGGCGTGGCAATAGTGTTCACAATGAAAAGTAATTTAAAAAAAAATTACATTTTTGTTTCAACCTTGTAAACGCTCTAGCGCCTAAACTGGCTGACGTAGGTGGACCCAATACATTGCACCAGTTAGATAGTTTAACGAGCTTTCAGAAAAGCCCTCAACCACTTCTCTATCACCACCAGGGGCGTGGCAATAGTGTTCACAATGAAAAGTAGTTTAAAAAAAATCAAATTTTTGTTTCAACCTTGTAAACGCTCTAGCGCCCAAACTGGCTGACGTAGGTGGACCCAATACATTGCACCAGTTAGATAGTTTAACGAGCTTTCAGAAAAGCCCTCAATCTTTTCCCTATCACCACCAGGGGCGTGGCAATAGTGTTCACAATGAAAAGTAGTTTTAAAAAAAATTACATTATTGTTTCAACCTGTTAAACGCTCTAGCGCCTAAAATGGCTGACGTAGGTGGACCCAATACATTGCACCAGTTAGATAGTTTAATGAGCTTTCAGAAAAGCCCTCAACCACTTCTCTATCACCACAAGGGGCGTGGCAATAGTGTTCACAATGAAAAGTGGTTAAAAAAAATCAAATTTTTGTTTCAACCTTGTAAACGCTCTAGCGCCTAAATTGGCTGACGTAGGTGGACCCAATACATTGCACCAGTTAGATAGTTTAACGAGCTTTCAGAAAAGCCCTCAACCTCTTCCCTATCACCACCAGGGGCGTGGCAATAGTGTTCACAATGAAAAGTAGTTAAAAAAAATCAAATTTTTGTTTCAACCTTGTAAACGCTCTAGCGCCTAAATTGGCTGACGTAGGTGGACCCAATACATTGCACCAGTTAGATAGTTTAACGAGCTTTCAGAAAAGCCCTCAACCACTTCCCTATCACCACCAGGGGCGTGGCAATAGTGTTAACAATGAAAAGTAACGGGTGATTTTTTTGAGGTTAGGATTTTCATGCATTAGTATTTGACAGATCACGTGGGATTTCAGACATGGTGTCAAAGAGAAAGATGCTCAGTATGCTTTGACATTTCATCATGAATAGACTTACTAACGAGCAACGCTTGCAAATCATTGAATTTTATTACCAAAATCAGTGTTCGGTTCGAAATGTGTTTCGCGCTTTACGTCCGATTTATGGTCTACATAATCGACCAAGTGAGCAAACAATTAATGCGATTGTGACCAAGTTTCGCACTCAGTTTACTTTATTGGACATTAAACCAACCACACGAATGCGTACAGTGCGTACAGAAGAGAATATTGCGTCTGTTTCTGAGAGTGTGGCTGAAGACCGTGAAATGTCGATTCGTCGCCGTTCGCAGCAATTGGGTTTGTGTTATTCGACCACATGGAAGATTTTACGCAAAGATCTTGTAGTAAAACCGTATAAAATACAGCTCGTGCAAGAACTGAAGCCGAACGATCTGCCACAACGTCGAATTTGGAGTGAATGGGCCCGAGAAAAGTTGGCAGAAAATCCGCTTTTTTATCGACAAATTTTGTTCAGCGATGAGGCTCATTTCTGGTTGAATGGCTACGTAAATAAGCAAAATTGCCGCATTTGGGGTGAAGAGCAACCAGAAGCCGTTCAAGAACTGCCCATGCATCCCGAAAAATGCACTGTTTTGGTGTGGTTTGTACGCTGGTGGAATCATTGGACCGTATTTTTTCAAAGATGCTGTTGGACGCAACGTTACGGTGAATGGCGATCGCTATCGTTCGATGCTAACAAACTTTTTGTTGCCAAAAATGGAAGAACTGAACTTTCAACCAGATGGCGCTACATGCCACACAGCTCGCGATTCTATGGCCATTTTGAGGGAAAACTTCGGACAACAATTCATCTCAAGAAATGGACCCGTAAGTTGGCCACCAAGATCATGCGATTTAACGCCTTTAGACTATTTTTTGTGGGGCTACGTCAAGTCTAAAGTCTACAGAAATAAGCCAGCAACTATTCCAGCTTTGGAAGACAACATTTCCGAAGAAATTCGGGCTATTCCGGCCGAAATGCCTCGAAAAAGTTGCCCAAAATTGGACTTTCCGAATGGACCACCTAAGACGCAGCCGCGGTCAACATTTAAATGAAATTATCTTCAAAAAGTAAATGTCATGAACCAATCTAACGTTCAATAAAGAACCGATGAGATTTTGCAAATTTTATGCGTTTTTTTTTTTAAAAAAAGTTATCAAGCTCTTAAAAAATCACCCTTTACAAAGAAAATCGTCGTCGTACTTATACATAAGGTTGTGGAATTCTTGCAAACTAACATATTAGGTTGTGGAATTCTTGCAAATTAACTGCCGTTATGGCTTTATGTCCACTCCAGTGCGATGAAGAAGCTTAATTAACTTAAATATGTGAATTTAATTATTTGAAGCAACTCGTTATCGACTGATAAATGTGTTTATACAAGAAAATCGACTTTATACTTAAACATAAGGTTGTGGAATTTTTGCAAATTCACTGCCGTTATGGCTTTATGTCCACTCCAGTGAGATGGAAAAGGTTAATTAACTTAAATATGTGAATTTTATGATTTGAAGCATCTCATTATGGATTTATAAATGTGTTTATACAAGAAAATCGTCGTTGTACTTATACATAAGGTTGTGGAATTCTTGCAAATTAACATATTAGGTTGTGGAATTCTTGCAAATTAACTGCCGTTGTGGATTTATGTCCACTCCAGCGAGATGAAGAAGGTTAATTAACTGAAATATGTGAATTTAATGATTTGAAGCATCTCATTATCGATTGATAAATGTGTTTATACAAGAAAATCGTCGTTGTACTTATACATAAGGTTGTGGAATTCTTGCAAATTAACATATTAGGTTGTGGAGTTTTTGCAAATTAACTGCCGTTATGGCTTTATGGCCACTCCTGTGAGATGAAGAAGGTTAATTAACATAAATATGTGAATTTAATTATTTGAAGCAACTCACTATCGACTGATAAATGTGTTTATACAAGAAAATCGACTTTATACTTAAACATAAGGTTGTGGAATTTTTGCAAATTCACTGCCGTTATGGCTTTATGTCCACTCCAGTGAGATGAAAAAGATTAATTAACTTAAATATGTGAATTTTAGGATTTGAAGCATCTCATTATGGATTTATAAATGTGTTTATACAAGAAAATCGTCGTTGTACTTAAACATAAGGTTGTGGAATTCTTGCAAATTAACTGCCGTTATGGATTTATGTCCACTCCAGTGAGATGAAGAAGGTTAATTAACTTAAATATGTGAATTTAATGATTTGAAGCATCTCATTATCGATTGATAAATGTGTTTATACAAGAAAATCGTCGTTGTACTTATACATAAGGTTGTGGAATTCTTGCAAATTCACTGCCGTTATGGCTTTATGTCCACCCCAGCGAGATGAAGAAGGTTATTTAACTTAAATATGTGAATTTAATGATTTGAAGCAACTCATTATCGACTGATAAATGTGTTTATACAAGAAAATCGACTTTATACTTAAATATTAGGTTGTGGAATTCTTGCAAATTCACTGCCGTTATGGCTTTATGTCCACTTCAGTGAGATAAAGAAGGTTAATTAACTTAAATATGTGAATTTTATGATTTGAAGCATCTCATTATCGATTGATAAATGTGTATATACAAGAAAATCGTCGTTGTACTTATACATAAGGTTGTGGAATTCTTGCAAATTAACTGCCGTTATGGATTTATGTCCACTTCAGTGCGATGAAGAAGGTTAATTAACTTAAATATGTGAATTTAATGATTTGAAGCAACTCATTATGGATTGATAAATGTGTTTATACAAGAAAATCGACTTTATACTTAAACATAAGTTTGTCGAATTCTTGCAAATTCACTGCCGTTATGGATTTATGTCCACTTAAGTGC
This sequence comes from Bactrocera dorsalis, assembly GCF_023373825.1. Lineage (NCBI taxonomy): Eukaryota > Metazoa > Arthropoda > Insecta > Diptera > Tephritidae > Bactrocera > Bactrocera dorsalis. The sequence goes on from NW_026038496.1 coordinate 4,397, forward strand.
GATAAAGAAGGTTTATTAACTTAAATATGTGAATTTAAAGATTTGAAGCAACTCATTATCGATTGATAAATGTGTATATACAAGAAAATCGTCGTTGTACTTAAATATAAGATTGCGGAATTATTGCAAATTCACTGCCGTTATGGATTTATGTCCACTCCAGTGAGATGAAGAAGGTTAATTAACTTAAATATGTGAATTTAATGATTTGAAGCATCTCATTATCGATTGATAAATGTGTATATACAAGAAAATCGTCGTTGTACTTAAACATAAGGTTCTGGAATTCTTGCAAATTCACTGCCGTTATGGCTTTATGTCCACTCCAGTGAGATGAAGAAGGTTAATTAACTTAAATATGTGAATTTTATGATTTGAAGCATCTCATTATCGATTGATAAATGTGTATATACCAAAAAATCGACTTTATACTTAAAAATTAGGTTGTGGAATACTTGCAAATTCACTGTCGTTATGGCTTTATGTCCACTCCAGTGAGATGAAGAAGGTTAATTAACTTAAATATGTGAATTTTGTGATTTGAAGCATCTCATTATCGATTGATAAATGTGTATATACAAGAAAATCGTCGTTGTACTTAAACATAAGGTTGTGGAATTCTTGCAAATTCACTGCCGTTATGGATTTATGTCCACTTCAGTGAGATGAAGAAGGTTAATTCACTTAAATATGTGAATTTAATGATTTGAAGCATTTTATTATCGACTGATAAATGTGTTTATACAAGAAAATAATCGTTGAACTTAAACATAAGGTTGTGGAATTCTTGCAAATTCACTGCCGTTATGGCTTTATGTCCACTTCAGTGAGATAAAGAAGGTTAATTAACTTAAATATGTGAATTTTATGATTTGAAGCATCTCATTATCGATTGATAAATGTGTATATACAAGAAAATCGACTTTATACTTAAATATTAGGTTGTGGAATTCTTGCAAATTAACTGCCGTTATGGCTTTATGTCCACTCGAGTAAGATGAAGAAGGTTAATTAACTTAAATATGTGAATTTAATGATTTGAAGCAACTTACTATCGATTGATAAATGTGTTTATACAAGAAAATCGTCGTTGTACTTAAAGATAAGGTCGTGGAATTCTTGCAAATTCACTGCCGTTATGGCTTTATGTCAACTTCAGTGAGATGAAGAAGGTTAAATAACTTAAAAATGTGAATTTAATGATTTGAAGCAACTCATTATCGATCGATAAATGTGTATATACAAGAAAATCGACTTTATACTTAAATATTAGGTTGTGGAATTCTTGCAAATTAACTGCCGTTATGGATTTATGTCCACTCGAGTAAGATGAAGAAGGTTAATTAACTTAAATATGTGAATTTAATGATTTGAAGCAACTTATTATCGATTGATAAATGTGTTTATACAAGAAAATCGTCGTTGTACTTAAAGATAAGGTCGTGGAATTCTTGCAAATTCACTGCCGTTATGGCTTTATGTCCACTCCAGTGAGATTAAGAAGGTTAATTAACTTAAATATGTGAATTTTATGATTTGAAGCATCTCATTATCGATCGATAAATGTGTATATACAAGAAAATCGACTTTATACTTCAGGATTGATAAATGTGTTTATGCAAGAAAATCGTCGTTGTACTTATACATAAGGTTGTGGAATTCTTGCAAATTCACTGCCGTTATGGCTTTATGTCAACTTCAGTGAGATGAAGAAAGTTAATTAACTTAAATATGTGAATTTAATGATTTGAAGCAACTCATTGTCGATAAATAAATGTGTATATACAAGAAAATCGACTTTGTACTTAAACATAAGGTTGCGGAATTCTTGCAAATTAACTGCCGTTATGGATTTCTGTCCACTTCAGTGCGATGAAGAAGGTTAATTAACTCAAATATGTGAATTTAATGATTTGAAGCAAGTCTCATTATCGATTGATAAATGTGTTTAGTACAAGAAAATCGACTTTATACTTAAATATTAGGTTCTGGAATTTCTTGCAAATTCATTGCGCGTTATGGATTTTATGTCCACTTCACGTGTGCGATGGAGACGGTTAATTTAACTTTTTGTTTTTTTTTGTTTTTGTCAAATATGATGAATTTAATGATTTGAAAGCAGTCCTCATTATCGATTGATAAATGTGTATATCCAAGAAAATCGGGACTTTATACTTAAATATAAGGTTAGACGGGAATTCTTTGCAAATTCACTGCCGTTTATGGCTTTATTTCCACCTCCAGTGAGACTGAATAAGGTTTGAATTAACTTAAATATGTGAATTTTTTGTGATTTGAAGCATCCTCATTATCGATTTGATTAATGTGTTTATACAAGAAAATCGTCCGTTGTACTTAATCATAAGGTTGTGGAATTCTTGGCCAATTTAACTGCCTTTAATGGGATTTATGTCCACTTCATGAGCGATGAAGAACGGTTAATTAACTTACATATGTGAATTTAATGATTTGAAGCAACTCATTATCGACTGAATGAATATGATGTTGGTATACAAGAAAATCGGTCGTTGTACTTAAACATAAGGGTTGTGGAATTCTTGCAAATTAACTGACCAGTTATGGCTTTATGGGTCTCCACTATCAGTGAGATTAAAGAAAGGTTTAAATTAACTTAAAATATTCGTCGAAATTTTAATGATTTTAAGAGTCAAACTCATTATCGATTGCATAAATGTGTTATACATACCAAAAGTATCTTACAAGTACACGACTCTCCGATAATGGATAGCCACTTAGTAAAATAAGGTTGCGTGAGAATTTCTTGCACAAGTTAACTGCCAGGTTTATCGGATTTATTGTCCATCTTCAGGGTGGCGATGGAAGAAGGTTAATGTAACTTAAATATGTGAATTTAGATGATTTGAAGCAAACTTTTATCGATTGATGAATGTGGTTTCTGAATACAAGAACATCGTCGTTGTACTTAACACATAAAAGGTTGTGGAATTCTTGCAAATTCCACTAGCCGTTATGGCTTTCATTGTCCACTTCAGTTGAGATAAATGAAGGGTAATTAACTTACATAAGTGTGTAATATGAATGATTTGAAGGCAACTCATTAATCGATCGATAAACTTGATGTGTAATACACTCGAAGAAAAAATCGACTTATAACTTATAAATATTAGGTTTGTGGAATTCTTTTCAAATTAACTGGCCGTTATGGCTTTAATGTCCACAATCGAGGTGAGATGAAGAAGGTTTAAATTAACTTAAATATGTGAATCTAATGATTTGAAGCAACTTATTAATCAGGAATTTTGGATTTCTTCAATGATGTTTATATCAAGAAAACTCGTCGTTGTGTACTTAAACATACGGTTCGTGGAATCTCTTGGCAAAATTTACTGCCGTTATGGATTTAGTTTCCAACTTCAGATGAGATGGACAAGATGAGGTTAATTAACACTTAAAATATGTGAATTTAATTGATTTGAAGTAACATCAAGTTATCCGATCGATAAATGTGTATATACAAGAAAAATCTGTACTGTTAATACTTAACATATTGAGGTGGTGGATTTCTTGGCAAATTCACTGCCGTTATGGATTTAAAGTACGTCCAACTTGCAGTCAGATGTTAAGAGGAGGTTAATTAAACTTAATATATGTGAATCTTAATGATTTGAGAGCAACGTGATTTTTATGATTTGAAGCTCTCATTATCGATTGATAAATGTGTTTATACAAGAAAATCGTCGGTTGGTACTTAAACATAAGGTTCGTGGAATTCTTGGCAAATTCACTGCCGTAGTAGTGGCGCTTTGATGTCACACATAGTCGCAAGTGAGATGAAGAAGGACTTAGGATTATACTTAAATATCTGTGAAAGTTTTATGATTTGAGAGCAATTCTATTATCGAATTGATAAAATTTTTTGTGGTGAATTATATAATACAATTGAAAATCAGTCGCTAATGCTACTTAAACATAATGTTGTGGGAATTCTTCCACATTCACTGCCGTATGGAATTATGTCCACTTCGAGTAAGATGAAGAAGGTTAAGTTAAACTTAAGATATGTGAATTTTATGATTTGAAGAAACTCAGTTATCGATTGATAAATGTGTTTTATGTACAAGAAAATCGTTCGTTGTTACTTAAACAACATAAGGTTGTGGAATTCTTTGCAAATTCACTGCTGCCGTTAATTGGCTTTATTATGTCCAACTTCAGTGAGATAGAGGAAGGTTAATTTAACTTAAATATGTGAATTATAATGATTTTGAAGCAACTCATTATCGATAATAAATGTGTATATACAAGAAAATCGACTTTTGTACTTAAACATAAGGTTAGTGGAATTCTTGTCCAATTAACTGCCGTTATGGAGATTTTATTGTTTTCACTTCAGTTGCACGCGATGACGAAGGTGATTATTAAACTTACAATAGCATATGTGAAGTTTAATGATTTGAAGCAACTCATTATCGACTGACAAATGGTTGTTTATGACAATGAACATCCGACTATTATACTTTAAATGTAAAGGTTGTGGAATTTCTTGCAAATTCACATGATCCGTTATGGATTTATGTCCACGTCCAGTGCGATGAAGAAGGTTTAGATTAACTTTAAATAGTGTGAATTTAATGATTTGAGAGCATCTCATTATCACGAATGTGAGTAAATGTGTATATACAAGGAAATCGTCTTTAAATAAATAATACTTAATATAAGGTTGATGGAATTCTTGCAAATTCACTGGTCCGTTATAGCTTTATGTCCACTTCAGTGAGATGAAGGCAAAGGTTAATTAACTTGAAATATTGTGAATTTTATGATTTGAAGCATCTCATTATCGATTGATTAAAATGTGATTATACAAGAAAAATCGATTCTTTATGCTTAAAACATAAGGTTGTGGAATGTCTTGCAAATTCACTGCCGTTATGGATTTATGGTCCACTGTCAGTGCGATGAAGAAGGTTAATTAAACTTAAATATGTTCGAATTTAATGGATTTTGAAGAAACTCATTATCGTAAATTTGGAATAAATGTGTTATTATAACAAAGAAAATCGTCGTTATACTTAAACATATTAGGTTTGTGGAAATTCTTGCAAATTAACTGCCGTTATGGATTTGGTGTCCCACAATTCAGTGAGATGAAGAAGGTTAATTAACCTTAAATATGTGAATTTACATGATGGAAGCAACGTATTATCGACTGATAAATGTGTTTTATAAATACTAGAAAAATCGTCGGTTGTACTTATACATAAGGTTGTGGAATTCTTGCAAGTTAACTGCCGTTATGGCTTGTAGGCTGCCTCACTCACCTCAGTGAAAGAATGAAGAAGGTTGAAATAACTTAAATATGTGAATATAATGGATTTTGAAGCAAACTCATTATCTATTGATAATTGTGTTTATACAAGAAAATCGTCGTTGGACTTAAACGTAAGTTTTTGGAATTCTTCCCAATTCACTGCCGTTATGGATTTATGTCCATTTCCCAGTTGCGATGAAGAAGGTTAAATCACCTAAATATGTGAATTTTATGTTTTGAAGGTTCATTATCGATTGATAAATGGGTTTATACAAGAAAATCATCTTTATGCTTAAATATTAGGTTGTGGAATTCTTGCAAATTCACTGCAGTTATGGCTTATGTCCACTTCAGGGCGATGAAGAAGGTTTATTAATTGCAATATGTGAATTTAATGATTTGAAGGCAACTCATTATCGATTGGATAAATGTGTATATACAAGAAAAACTCGTCTTTATACTTAAATATTAGGTTGTGGACATTCTTTCAAATTCACTGCCGTTATGGCTTTATGTACAATCAATTGAGATGAATAAGGTTAATTAACTTATATATGTGAATTTAATGATTGGAAGCATCTCATTATCGATAACTTAAATGTGTTTATACAAGAAATTCGTCGTTGTACTTAAAACATAAGGTTGTGGAATTTCTTCCCAAATGCACTGGCAACGCTTTATGGACCTTAAGTCCACTTCAAAAGCGACGATGAAGAAGGTTACTATTAACACTTTAAATATGTGAATTTTATGATTTGAAGCAACTCATTATCGATTGATAAATGTGTATATACAAGAAAATCGACTTTATACTTAAACATAAGGTTGTGGAATTCTTGCAAATTCACTGCCGTTATGGATTTATGTCCACTTCAGTGCGATGAAGAAGGTTAATTAACTTAAATATGTGAATTTTATGATTTGAAGCATCTCATTATCGATTGATAAATGTGTTTATACAAGAAAATCGTCGTTGTACTTAAACATAAGGTTGTGGAATTCTTGCAAATTAACTGCCGTTATGGATTTATGTCCACTTCAGTGAGATGAAGAAGGTTAATTAACTTAAATATGTGAATTTAATGATTTGAAGCAACTCATTATCGATTGATAAATGTGTTTATACAAGAAAATCGTCGTTGTACTTAAACATAAGGTTGTGGAATTCTTGCAAATTCACTGCCGTTATGGCTTTATGTCCACTTCAGTGAGATGAAGAAGGTTAATTAACTTAAATATGTGAATTTTATGATTTGAAGCAACTCATTATCGATTGATAAATGTGTATA
>NW_026038497.1:0-10747 GCF_023373825.1 Bactrocera dorsalis
TAGTTTGAAAGCTTTCAAATTGCTGTAGTTAGGGTCGTAGAGTAGGTGGAACAGGCAACGGTGTAGTGCGAGTTAATACATATTGGGATAAAAGCGTAAATCACACATACTACAAAAAAAAGAAACGAATGTGATTGGATATAATGAAAATAAAAATGTGATAATGGATACGGAGAAAATAACGTTGACAAATTTGGAAGGGTGGGTTAAGGGGAGAAAATATATATACACAATAACATACCCAGAACTTGGGAGCGAGAGGAAACTGTTATTATTTCTTGCAAATGGCCGCCAAAAGTACATACAAATTTACCTATATTCTCGCTACCTCTTGTTCGCCTATATTCACGCCCCCGATGGGGGCTTGGGGGAAAATCATACATATCCTGAAAGTTCTTCAAAATACCTATCCGGTGCAATTTATTTGACCCACCTAGGCCCAATACTTTAGCCGCTAGAGCGTTTTCAAGGTTACAAAAAACAGTGTGATTTTTATCAATTTGTTACATAATTTTGTGAACGCTTCATAAAAGCCCCTGGTGGGGCTAGAGGGGAGCTTGAGGGCTTTTCTGAAAGCCCCAGGTGTGAACTAACTCGCAAATTAGTTTTCATCCCCCCCGGCCCCATACCCCCCGAAATGTAGTTACCCCAAAGGTCGAACATGGTGAAAAAACAATAAAAACGTACTTACCTTTGTTTTTGTGATAACTCAGCACCTGTTCAATCCTTATCAGTGATTTATACCTCTAATTAATCTACAAACGTGCCGCTACATGAATCACATAGTTTTCGTTATTATTTGATTCCCGTTTTTTTTTAAATGGCCGCCAAAAGTACATACAAATTTACCTATATTCTCGCTACCTCTTGTTCGCCTATATTCACGCCCCCGATGGGGGCTTGGGGGAAAATCATACATATCCTGAAAGTTCTTCAAAATACCTATCCGGTGCAATTTATTTGACCCACCTAGGCCCAATACTTTAGCCGCTAGAGCGTTTTCAAGGTTACAAAAAACAGTGTGATTTTTATCAATTTGTTACATAATTTTGTGAACGCTTCATAAAAGCCCCTGGTGGGGCTAGAGGGGAGCTTGAGGGCTTTTCTGAAAGCCCCAGGTGTGAACTAACTCGCAAATTAGTTTTCATCCCCCCCGGCCCCATACCCCCCGAAATGTAGTTACCCCAAAGGTCGAACATGGTGAAAAAACAATAAAAACGTACTTACCTTTGTTTTTGTGATAACTCAGCACCTGTTCAATCCTTATCAGTGATTTATACCTCTAATTAATCTACAAACGTGCCGCTACATGAATCACATAGTTTTCGTTATTATTTGATTCCCGTTTTTTTTTAAATGGCCGCCAAAAGTACATACAAATTTACCTATATTCTCGCTACCTCTTGTTCGCCTATATTCACGCCCCCGATGGGGGCTTGGGGGAAAATCATACATATCCTGAAAGTTCTTCAAAATACCTATCCGGTGCAATTTATTTGACCCACCTAGGCCCAATACTTTAGCCGCTAGAGCGTTTTCAAGGTTACAAAAAACAGTGTGATTTTTATCAATTTGTTACATAATTTTGTGAACGCTTCATAAAAGCCCCTGGTGGGGCTAGAGGGGAGCTTGAGGGCTTTTCTGAAAGCCCCAGGTGTGAACTAACTCGCAAATTAGTTTTCATCCCCCCCGGCCCCATACCCCCCGAAATGTAGTTACCCCAAAGGTCGAACATGGTGAAAAAACAATAAAAACGTACTTACCTTTGTTTTTGTGATAACTCAGCACCTGTTCAATCCTTATCAGTGATTTATACCTCTAATTAATCTACAAACGTGCCGCTACATGAATCACATAGTTTTCGTTATTATTTGATTCCCGTTTTTTTTTAAATGGCCGCCAAAAGTACATACAAATTTACCTATATTCTCGCTACCTCTTGTTCGCCTATATTCACGCCCCCGATGGGGGCTTGGGGGAAAATCATACATATCCTGAAAGTTCTTCAAAATACCTATCCGGTGCAATTTATTTGACCCACCTAGGCCCAATACTTTAGCCGCTAGAGCGTTTTCAAGGTTACAAAAAACAGTGTGATTTTTATCAATTTGTTACATAATTTTGTGAACGCTTCATAAAAGCCCCTGGTGGGGCTAGAGGGGAGCTTGAGGGCTTTTCTGAAAGCCCCAGGTGTGAACTAACTCGCAAATTAGTTTTCATCCCCCCCGGCCCCATACCCCCCGAAATGTAGTTACCCCAAAGGTCGAACATGGTGAAAAAACAATAAAAACGTACTTACCTTTGTTTTTGTGATAACTCAGCACCTGTTCAATCCTTATCAGTGATTTATACCTCTAATTAATCTACAAACGTGCCGCTACATGAATCACATAGTTTTCGTTATTATTTGATTCCCGTTTTTTTTTAAATGGCCGCCAAAAGTACATACAAATTTACCTATATTCTCGCTACCTCTTGTTCGCCTATATTCACGCCCCCGATGGGGGCTTGGGGGAAAATCATACATATCCTGAAAGTTCTTCAAAATACCTATCCGGTGCAATTTATTTGACCCACCTAGGCCCAATACTTTAGCCGCTAGAGCGTTTTCAAGGTTACAAAAAACAGTGTGATTTTTATCAATTTGTTACATAATTTTGTGAACGCTTCATAAAAGCCCCTGGTGGGGCTAGAGGGGAGCTTGAGGGCTTTTCTGAAAGCCCCAGGTGTGAACTAACTCGCAAATTAGTTTTCATCCCCCCCGGCCCCATACCCCCCGAAATGTAGTTACCCCAAAGGTCGAACATGGTGAAAAAACAATAAAAACGTACTTACCTTTGTTTTTGTGATAACTCAGCACCTGTTCAATCCTTATCAGTGATTTATACCTCTAATTAATCTACAAACGTGCCGCTACATGAATCACATAGTTTTCGTTATTATTTGATTCCCGTTTTTTTTTAAATGGCCGCCAAAAGTACATACAAATTTACCTATATTCTCGCTACCTCTTGTTCGCCTATATTCACGCCCCCGATGGGGGCTTGGGGGAAAATCATACATATCCTGAAAGTTCTTCAAAATACCTATCCGGTGCAATTTATTTGACCCACCTAGGCCCAATACTTTAGCCGCTAGAGCGTTTTCAAGGTTACAAAAAACAGTGTGATTTTTATCAATTTGTTACATAATTTTGTGAACGCTTCATAAAAGCCCCTGGTGGGGCTAGAGGGGAGCTTGAGGGCTTTTCTGAAAGCCCCAGGTGTGAACTAACTCGCAAATTAGTTTTCATCCCCCCCGGCCCCATACCCCCCGAAATGTAGTTACCCCAAAGGTCGAACATGGTGAAAAAACAATAAAAACGTACTTACCTTTGTTTTTGTGATAACTCAGCACCTGTTCAATCCTTATCAGTGATTTATACCTCTAATTAATCTACAAACGTGCCGCTACATGAATCACATAGTTTTCGTTATTATTTGATTCCCGTTTTTTTTTAAATGGCCGCCAAAAGTACATACAAATTTACCTATATTCTCGCTACCTCTTGTTCGCCTATATTCACGCCCCCGATGGGGGCTTGGGGGAAAATCATACATATCCTGAAAGTTCTTCAAAATACCTATCCGGTGCAATTTATTTGACCCACCTAGGCCCAATACTTTAGCCGCTAGAGCGTTTTCAAGGTTACAAAAAACAGTGTGATTTTTATCAATTTGTTACATAATTTTGTGAACGCTTCATAAAAGCCCCTGGTGGGGCTAGAGGGGAGCTTGAGGGCTTTTCTGAAAGCCCCAGGTGTGAACTAACTCGCAAATTAGTTTTCATCCCCCCCGGCCCCATACCCCCCGAAATGTAGTTACCCCAAAGGTCGAACATGGTGAAAAAACAATAAAAACGTACTTACCTTTGTTTTTGTGATAACTCAGCACCTGTTCAATCCTTATCAGTGATTTATACCTCTAATTAATCTACAAACGTGCCGCTACATGAATCACATAGTTTTCGTTATTATTTGATTCCCGTTTTTTTTTAAATGGCCGCCAAAAGTACATACAAATTTACCTATATTCTCGCTACCTCTTGTTCGCCTATATTCACGCCCCCGATGGGGGCTTGGGGGAAAATCATACATATCCTGAAAGTTCTTCAAAATACCTATCCGGTGCAATTTATTTGACCCACCTAGGCCCAATACTTTAGCCGCTAGAGCGTTTTCAAGGTTACAAAAAACAGTGTGATTTTTATCAATTTGTTACATAATTTTGTGAACGCTTCATAAAAGCCCCTGGTGGGGCTAGAGGGGAGCTTGAGGGCTTTTCTGAAAGCCCCAGGTGTGAACTAACTCGCAAATTAGTTTTCATCCCCCCCGGCCCCATACCCCCCGAAATGTAGTTACCCCAAAGGTCGAACATGGTGAAAAAACAATAAAAACGTACTTACCTTTGTTTTTGTGATAACTCAGCACCTGTTCAATCCTTATCAGTGATTTATACCTCTAATTAATCTACAAACGTGCCGCTACATGAATCACATAGTTTTCGTTATTATTTGATTCCCGTTTTTTTTTAAATGGCCGCCAAAAGTACATACAAATTTACCTATATTCTCGCTACCTCTTGTTCGCCTATATTCACGCCCCCGATGGGGGCTTGGGGGAAAATCATACATATCCTGAAAGTTCTTCAAAATACCTATCCGGTGCAATTTATTTGACCCACCTAGGCCCAATACTTTAGCCGCTAGAGCGTTTTCAAGGTTACAAAAAACAGTGTGATTTTTATCAATTTGTTACATAATTTTGTGAACGCTTCATAAAAGCCCCTGGTGGGGCTAGAGGGGAGCTTGAGGGCTTTTCTGAAAGCCCCAGGTGTGAACTAACTCGCAAATTAGTTTTCATCCCCCCCGGCCCCATACCCCCCGAAATGTAGTTACCCCAAAGGTCGAACATGGTGAAAAAACAATAAAAACGTACTTACCTTTGTTTTTGTGATAACTCAGCACCTGTTCAATCCTTATCAGTGATTTATACCTCTAATTAATCTACAAACGTGCCGCTACATGAATCACATAGTTTTCGTTATTATTTGATTCCCGTTTTTTTTTAAATGGCCGCCAAAAGTACATACAAATTTACCTATATTCTCGCTACCTCTTGTTCGCCTATATTCACGCCCCGATGGGGGCTTGGGGGAAAATCATACATATCCTGAAAGTTCTTCAAAATACCTATCCGGTGCAATTTATTTGACCCACCTAGGCCCAATACTTTAGCCGCTAGAGCGTTTTCAAGGTTACAAAAAACAGTGTGATTTTTATCAATTTGTTACATAATTTTGTGAACGCTTCATAAAAGCCCCTGGTGGGGCTAGAGGGGAGCTTGAGGGCTTTTCTGAAAGCCCCAGGTGTGAACTAACTCGCAAATTAGTTTTCATCCCCCCCGGCCCCATACCCCCCGAAATGTAGTTACCCCAAAGGTCGAACATGGTGAAAAAACAATAAAAACGTACTTACCTTTGTTTTTGTGATAACTCAGCACCTGTTCAATCCTTATCAGTGATTTATACCTCTAATTAATCTACAAACGTGCCGCTACATGAATCACATAGTTTTCGTTATTATTTGATTCCCGTTTTTTTTTAAATGGCCGCCAAAAGTACATACAAATTTACCTATATTCTCGCTACCTCTTGTTCGCCTATATTCACGCCCCCGATGGGGGCTTGGGGGAAAATCATACATATCCTGAAAGTTCTTCAAAATACCTATCCGGTGCAATTTATTTGACCCACCTAGGCCCAATACTTTAGCCGCTAGAGCGTTTTCAAGGTTACAAAAAACAGTGTGATTTTTATCAATTTGTTACATAATTTTGTGAACGCTTCATAAAAGCCCCTGGTGGGGCTAGAGGGGAGCTTGAGGGCTTTTCTGAAAGCCCCAGGTGTGAACTAACTCGCAAATTAGTTTTCATCCCCCCCGGCCCCATACCCCCCGAAATGTAGTTACCCCAAAGGTCGAACATGGTGAAAAAACAATAAAAACGTACTTACCTTTGTTTTTGTGATAACTCAGCACCTGTTCAATCCTTATCAGTGATTTATACCTCTAATTAATCTACAAACGTGCCGCTACATGAATCACATAGTTTTCGTTATTATTTGATTCCCGTTTTTTTTTAAATGGCCGCCAAAAGTACATACAAATTTACCTATATTCTCGCTACCTCTTGTTCGCCTATATTCACGCCCCCGATGGGGGCTTGGGGGAAAATCATACATATCCTGAAAGTTCTTCAAAATACCTATCCGGTGCAATTTATTTGACCCACCTAGGCCCAATACTTTAGCCGCTAGAGCGTTTTCAAGGTTACAAAAAAACAGTGTGATTTTTATCAATTTGTTACATAATTTTGTGAACGCTTCATAAAAGCCCCTGGTGGGGCTAGAGGGGAGCTTGAGGGCTTTTCTGAAAGCCCCAGGTGTGAACTAACTCGCAAATTAGTTTTCATCCCCCCGGCCCCATACCCCCCGAAATGTAGTTACCCCAAAGGTCGAACATGGTGAAAAAACAATAAAAACGTACTTACCTTTGTTTTTGTGATAACTCAGCACCTGTTCAATCCTTATCAGTGATTTATACCTCTAATTAATCTACAAACGTGCCGCTACATGAATCACATAGTTTTCGTTATTATTTGATTCCCGTTTTTTTTTAAATGGCCGCCAAAAGTACATACAAATTTACCTATATTCTCGCTACCTCTTGTTCGCCTATATTCACGCCCCCGATGGGGGCTTGGGGGAAAATCATACATATCCTGAAAGTTCTTCAAAATACCTATCCGGTGCAATTTATTTGACCCACCTAGGCCCAATACTTTAGCCGCTAGAGCGTTTTCAAGGTTACAAAAAAACAGTGTGATTTTTATCAATTTGTTACATAATTTTGTGAACGCTTCATAAAAGCCCCTGGTGGGGCTAGAGGGGAGCTTGAGGGCTTTTCTGAAAGCCCCAGGTGTGAACTAACTCGCAAATTAGTTTTCATCCCCCCCGGCCCCATACCCCCCGAAATGTAGTTACCCCAAAGGTCGAACATGGTGAAAAAAAAATAAAAAAGTACTTACCTTTGTTTTTGTGATAACTCAGCACCTGTTCAATCCTTATCAGTGATTTATACCTCTAATTAATCTACAAACGTGCCGCTACATGAATCACATAGTTTTCGTTATTATTTGATTCCCGTTTTTTTTTAAATGGCCGCCAAAAGTACATACAAATTTACCTATATTCTCGCTACCTCTTGTTCGCCTATATTCACGCCCCCGATGGGGGCTTGGGGGAAAATCATACATATCCTGAAAGTTCTTCAAAATACCTATCCGGTGCAATTTATTTGACCCACCTAGGCCCAATACTTTAGCCGCTAGAGCGTTTTCAAGGTTACAAAAAACAGTGTGATTTTTATCAATTTGTTACATAATTTTGTGAACGCTTCATAAAAGCCCCTGGTGGGGCTAGAGGGGAGCTTGAGGGCTTTTCTGAAAGCCCCAGGTGTGAACTAACTCGCAAATTAGTTTTCATCCCCCCCGGCCCCATACCCCCCGAAATGTAGTTACCCCAAAGGTCGAACATGGTGAAAAAACAATAAAAACGTACTTACCTTTGTTTTTGTGATAACTCAGCACCTGTTCAATCCTTATCAGTGATTTATACCTCTAATTAATCTACAAACGTGCCGCTACATGAATCACATAGTTTTCGTTATTATTTGATTCCCGTTTTTTTTAAATGGCCGCCAAAAGTACATACAAATTTACCTATATTCTCGCTACCTCTTGTTCGCCTATATTCACGCCCCCGATGGGGGCTTGGGGGAAAATCATACATATCCTGAAAGTTCTTCAAAATACCTATCCGGTGCAATTTATTTGACCCACCTAGGCCCAATACTTTAGCCGCTAGAGCGTTTTCAAGGTTACAAAAAACAGTGTGATTTTTATCAATTTGTTACATAATTTTGTGAACGCTTCATAAAAGCCCCTGGTGGGGCTAGAGGGGAGCTTGAGGGCTTTTCTGAAAGCCCCAGGTGTGAACTAACTCGCAAATTAGTTTTCATCCCCCCCGGGCCCCTGACCCCCGAAATGTAGTTACCCCAAAGGTCGAACATGGTGAAAAAACAATAAAAACGTACTTACCTTTGTTTTTGTGATAACTCAGCACCTGTTCAATCCTTATCAGTGATTTATACCTCTAATTAATCTACAAACGTGCCGCTACATGAATCACATAGTTTTCGTTATTATTTGATTCCCGTTTTTTTTTAAATGGCCGCCAAAAGTACATACAAATTTACCTATATTCTCGCTACCTCTTGTTCGCCTATATTCACGCCCCCGATGGGGGCTTGGGGGAAAATCATACATATCCTGAAAGTTCTTCAAAATACCTATCCGGTGCAATTTATTTGACCCACCTAGGCCCAATACTTTAGCCGCTAGAGCGTTTTCAAGGTTACAAAAAACAGTGTGATTTTTATCAATTTGTTACATAATTTTGTGAACGCTTCATAAAAGCCCCTGGTGGGGCTAGAGGGGAGCTTGAGGGCTTTTCTGAAAGCCCCAGGTGTGAACTAACTCGCAAATTAGTTTTCATCCCCCCCGGCCCCATACCCCCCGAAATGTAGTTACCCCAAAGGTCGAACATGGTGAAAAAACAATAAAAACGTACTTACCTTTGTTTTTGTGATAACTCAGCACCTGTTCAATCCTTATCAGTGATTTATACCTCTAATTAATCTACAAACGTGCCGCTACATGAATCACATAGTTTTCGTTATTATTTGATTCCCGTTTTTTTTTAAATGGCCGCCAAAAGTACATACAAATTTACCTATATTCTCGCTACCTCTTGTTCGCCTATATTCACGCCCCCGATGGGGGCTTGGGGGAAAATCATACATATCCTGAAAGTTCTTCAAAATACCTATCCGGTGCAATTTATTTGACCCACCTAGGCCCAATACTTTAGCCGCTAGAGCGTTTTCAAGGTTACAAAAAACAGTGTGATTTTTATCAATTTGTTACATAATTTTGTGAACGCTTCATAAAAGCCCCTGGTGGGGCTAGAGGGGAGCTTGAGGGCTTTTCTGAAAGCCCCAGGTGTGAACTAACTCGCAAATTAGTTTTCATCCCCCCCGGCCCCATACCCCCCGAAATGTAGTTACCCCAAAGGTCGAACATGGTGAAAAAAACAATAAAAAACGTACTTACCTTTGTTTTTGTGATAACTCAGCACCTGTTCAATCCTTATCAGTGATTTATACCTCTAATTAATCTACAAAACGTGCCGCTACATGAATCACATAGTTTTCGTTATTATTTGATTCCCGTTTTTTTTTAAATGGCCGCCAAAAGTACATACAAATTTACCTATATTCTCGCTACCTCTTGTTCGCCTATATTCACGCCCCCGATGGGGGCTTGGGGGAAAATCATACATATCCTGAAAGTTCTTCAAAATACCTATCCGGTGCAATTTATTTGACCCACCTAGGCCCAATACTTAGCCGCTAGAGCGTTTTCAAGGTTACAAAAAAACAGTGTGATTTTTATCAATTTGTTACATAATTTTGTGAACGCTTCATAAAAGCCCCTGGTGGGGCTAGAGGGGAGCTTGAGGGCTTTTCTGAAAGCCCCAGGTGTGAACTAACTCGCAAATTAGTTTTCATCCCCCCCGGCCCCATACCCCCCGAAATGTAGTTACCCCAAAGGTCGAACATGGTGAAAAAACAATAAAAACGTACTTACCTTTGTTTTTGTGATAACTCAGCACCTGTTCAATCCTTATCAGTGATTTATACCTCTAATTAATCTACAAACGTTGCCGCTACATGAATCACATAGTTTTCGTTATTATTTGATTCCCGTTTTTTTTTAAATGGCCGCAAAAATTACATACAAATTTACCTATATTCTCGGTACCTCTTGTTCGCCTTTTTTCACGCCCCGTATGGGGGCTTGGGGGAAAATCATACATATCCTGAAAGTTCTTCAAAATACCTATCCGGTGCAATTTATTTGACCCACCTAGGCCCAATACTTTAGCCGCTAGAGCGTTTTCAAGGTTACAAAAAACAGTGTGATTTTATCAATTTGTTACATAATTTTGTGAACGCTTCATAAAAGCCCCTGGTGGGGCTAGAGGGGAGCTTGAGGGCTTTTCTGAAAGCCCCAGGTGTGAACTAACTCGCAAATTAGTTTTCATCCCCCCGGCCCCATACCCCCCGAAATGTAGTTACCCCAAAGGTCGAACATGGTGAAAAAACAATAAAAACGTACTTACCTTTGTTTTTGTGATAACTCAGCACCTGTTCAATCCTTATCAGTGATTTATACCTCTAATTAATCTACAAACGTGCCGCTACATGAATCACATAGTTTTCGTTATTATTTGATTCCCGTTTTTTTTTTAAATGGCCGCCAAAAGTACATAAAAATTTACCTATATTCTCGCTTACCACCTCTTGTTCAGCCTATATATCAACGCCCCCCGATGTGGGGCTTGGGGGAAAATTCATACATATCCTGACAAGTTCTTCAAAATACCTATCCGGTGCAATTTATTTGAGACCCACCCTAAGGCCCAATACTTTAAGCCGCTAGAGGGCGTTTTCCAAGGTTACAAAAAAACAGTGTGATTTTTATCAATGTTGTTACATAAATTTTTGTGAACGCTTCATAAAAAGCCCC
>NW_026038498.1:0-10747 GCF_023373825.1 Bactrocera dorsalis
TAAAAAATCGATTCTACACCTTAATATAAGATTGTGAAATTTTTCCAAATACACTGTCGTTATGGCTATATGACATCTCCAAAAACCTTAAAACGGTTAATTTGCATATATATGTATGGTTTATATTTTTACGCAACTTGGTATCGAGTGCTTAATGTATATGTACTAAAAAATGGATTCTACACCTTAATATAAGATTGTGAAATTTTTCCAAATTTACTGTCGTTATGGCTATATGACATCTCCAATAACCTTAAAACTGCTAATTAGCATATATATGTATAGTTTATATTTTTACGCAACTTGGTATCGATTGCTTAATGTATATGTACTAAAAAATCGGTTCTACACCTTAATATAAGATTGTGAAATTTTTCCAAATACACTGTCGTTATGGCTATATGATAACTCCAAAAACCTTAAAACGGTTAATTTGCATATATATGTATGGTTCATATTTTTACGCAACTTGGTATCGATTGCTTAATGTATATGTACTAAAAAATCGATTCTACACCTTAATATAAGATTGTGAAATTTTTCCAAATTCACTGTCGTTATGGCTATATGACATCTCCAAAAACCTTAAAACGGTTAATTTGCATATATATGTATAGTTCATATTTTTACGCAACTTGGTATCGATTGCTTAGTGCATATGTACTAAAAAATCGATTCTACACCTTAATATAAGATTGTGAAATTTTTCCAAATTCACTGTCGTTATGGCTATATGACATCTCCAATAACTTCAAAAAGGCTAATTAGCATAAATATGTATAGTTTATATTTTTACTCAACTTGGTATCGGTTACTTAGTGCATATGTACTACAAAATCGATTCTACGCCTTAATATAATATTGTACAATTTTTCCAAATTCACTGTCGTTATGGCTATATGACAACTCCAATAACTTCAAAAAGGCTAATTAGCATATATATGTATAGTTTATATTTTTACTCAACTTGGTATCGGTTACTCAGTGCATATGTACTAAAAAATCGATTCTACACCTTAATATAGGGTGATTTTTTTAAGAGCTTGATATAACTTTTTTTAAAAAAAAAACGCATAAAATTTGCAAAATCTCATCGGTTCTTTATTTGAAACGTTAGATTGGTTCATGACATTTACTTTTTGAAGATAATTTCATTTAAATGTTGACCGCGGCTGCGTCTTAGGTGGTCCATTCGGAAAGTCCAATTTTGGGCAACTTTTTCGAGCATTTCGGCCGGAATAGCCCGAATTTCTTCGGAAATGTTGTCTTCCAAAGCTGGAATAGTTGCTGGCTTATTTCTGTAGACTTTAGACTTGACGTAGCCCCACAAAAAATAGTCTAAAGGCGTTAAATCGCATGATCTTGGTGGCCAACTTACGGGTCCATTTCTTGAGATGAATTGTTGTCCGAAGTTTTCCCTCAAAATGGCCATAGAATCGCGAGCTGTGTGGCATGTAGCGCCATCTTGTTGAAACCACATGTCAACCAAGTTCAGTTCTTCCATTTTTGGCAACAAAAAGTTTGTTAGCATCGAACGATAGCGATCGCCATTCACCGTAACGTTGCGTCCAACAGCATCTTTGAAAAAATACGGTCCAATGATTCCACCAGCGTACAAACCACACCAAACAGTGCATTTTTCGGGATGCATGGGCAGTTCTTGAACGGCTTCTGGTTGCTCTTCACCCAAAATGCGGCAATTTTGCTTATTTACGTAGCCATTCAACCAGAAATAAGCCTCATCGCTGAACAAAATTTGTCGATTTCGAAAATTTCGAACCGAACACTGATTTTGGTAATAAAATTCAATGATTTGCAAGCGTTGCTCGTTAGTAAGTCTATTCATGATGAAATGTCAAAGCATACTGAGCATCTTTCTCTTTGACACCATGTCTGAAATCCCACGTGATCTGTCAAATACTAATGCATGAAAATCCTAACCTCAAAAAATCGATTCGATTCTACACCTTAATATAAGATTGTGAAATTTTTCCAAATACACTGTCGTTATGGCTATATGGCAACTCCAATAACCTCAAAACAGCTAATTAGCATAAATATGTATAGTTAATATTTTTACGCAACTTGGTATCGATTGTTTAGTGCATATGTACTAAAAAATCGATTCTACACCTTAATATAAGATTGTGAAATTTTTCCAAATACACTGTCGTTATGGCTATATGACAACTCCAATAACCTCAAAACAGCTAATTAGCATAAATATGTATAGTTCATATTTTTACGCAACTTGGTATAGATTGCTTAGTGCATGTGTACTAAAAAATCGATTCTACACCTTAATATAAGATTGTGAAATTTTTCCAAATACACTGTCGTTATGGCTATATGACAACTCCAATAACCTCAAAACAGCTAATTAGCATAAATATGTATAGTTCATATTTTTACGCAACTTGGTATCGATTGCTTAGTGCATATGTACTAAAAAATCGATTCTACACCTTAATATAAGATTGTGAAATTTTTCCAAATACACTGTCGTTATGGCTATATGACAACTCCAATAACCTCAAAACGGCTAATTAGCATAAATATGTATAGTTCATATTTTTACGCAACTTGGTATAGATTGCTTAGTGCATCTGTACTAAAAAATCGATTCTACACCTTAATATAATATTGTGAATTTATTCCAAATACACTGTTGTTATGGCTATATGACAACTCCAATAACTTCAAAAAGGCTAATTAGCATAAATATGTATAGTTTATATTTTTACGCAACTTGGTATCGGTTACTTAGTGCATATGTACTAAAAAATCGATTCTACACCTTAATATAAGATTGTGAAATTTTTCCAAATACACTGTCGTTATGGCTATATGACAACTCCAATAACCTCAAAACGGTTAATTAGCATAAATATGTATAGTTCATATTTTTACGCAACTTGGTATAGATTGCTTAGTGAATATGTACTAAAAAATCGATTCTACACCTTAATATAAGATTGTGAAATTTTCCAAATACACTGTCGTTATGGCTATATGACAACTCCAATAACCTCAAAACGGCTAATTAGCATAAATATGTATAGTTCATATTTTTACGCAACTTGGTATCGATTGCTTAGTGCATATGTACTAAAAAATGGATTCTACACCTTAATATAAGATTGTGAAATTTTTCCAAATACACTGTCGTTATGGCTATATGACATCTCCAATAACCTCAAAACAGCTAATTAGCATAAATATGTATAGTTCATATTTTTACGCAACTTGGTATCGATTGCTTAATGTATATGTACTAAAAAATCGATTCTACGCCTTAATATAAGATTGTGAATTTTTTCCAAATAAACTGTCGTTATGGCTATATGACAACTCCAATAACCTCAAAACGGTTAATTAGCATAAATATGTATAGTTCATATTTTTACGCAACTTGGTATCGGTTACTTAGTGCATATGTACTAAAAAATCGATTCTACACCATAATGGTCCGAGAACGTTTATGGTTAAATACCGTCTGAATGTATTCCATTTGGATAAACATGTCTTTACAGTTTATGAAAGGATATAACAAAAGAGAATATAGAAAAGTAATATAGAGTTGCAAGAGGTACATGGTTGTAATTTAAAGTACATATTCATTTAATACTATTTACTACGAACTACTTCGCCTCCACAACACCTCCTCTCGAAGTAGAGAGCTTATTCTTCTTCTTGATTGCATTCGGTAAGGCCCAAACTTGATGAACAATTACTATGCTTCAGTTCCGTAAGACCCTTGGTTAATATGTCCGCTGGCATTTTCTGTGTTGACATATACTCTAGTGTAATTGCCTTATCTCGTACGCAGTATCGGATAAAATGATGCCGTACATCAATATGCTTCGTCCGAGGGTGGAAATTCGAAGATACTGCTAACTTTTGTGCACTCTGGTTATCGTTAAATAACTTTACGCTGGTACACTCAATTCCCACCTCTTTCAAAGCGCCTTTTAAATAAAGGGCTTCCTTAGCCGCCTCAGTTATGGCGATGTACTCTGACTCAGTACTGGAAAGTGAAACAGTACGTTGCTTCCGTGCTTCCCAACTTATAGACGACCCAGCATATATAAATGCAAAACCTGAATACGATCGTCTGTCTGTTGAATTTGCTCCCCAATCAGCATCGACTACACCATACAAATCTGCACCTGTCTTCTTATACAGTAAACCCTGTTGCACTGTGCCCTTGACGTAACGTAAAATTCTTTTTGCTGATTTCCAATGCTCTTCAGTGTAGTTGCTGTTAAATTGACTCATAAAATTTACGGCATACGCTATATCTGGTCTTGTAGATACCGCTAAATACATCAAAGCGCCGATTAAGCTTTGGTATGGATATTTTGCCGTAATCGCCTCATGTTTTGTTGTAGGAATGGTAAGTTTGCAGTTCACTTCTATTGGTGTTTTCGAAGGATTGCACTCTAACATTCCGAATTGCTTCACTATTGATTCTGCGTATGTCTTCTGCGATAGAAATATTTCGCCTTTCTCTAGATTCTGATGAAAATCTATACCCAAACAACGATTGACGTGACCGATATCCTTCATATCGAAATGTTGCGAAAGCGTTTTCTTCGTTGTTTTTAACCAAATTTCGTTATTTGATGCTAACAACAAATCATCTACGTATATAATGGCCAACATTATGTTACCACCTTCTCGACGTACGTAGAAACATGGATCAAATTTCGTTGATTTTAATCCAATCTTGTTTAGAGTTGCTGATAATTTGTGATACCACATTAACCCTGACTGTCGCAAACCATACAATGCTTTCTTTACTAAGCATACGGGGTTTTCTCGTTGTAGAGCTGCTTGCCACTCTCTTGCTGTTTGTTGTATTTCGCTACTATACTTTGTCAAACCTTTTAAGCCCACAGGTTGACCTCGTTGGATTTTCTTCAACACACTCATAAGTAAATCTGGAACATCCATGTAGATGTTTTCGTCTAGATCTCCATTCAAATATGCGGTGACCACATCCATCTGATGTATTTGGAGATCCAGCTCTGTACTCAGTGCTGTAAAGAGCCGTACTGAAGTTGACCGTGCAACCGGAGAGGAAACTTCGTGAAAATCTTCCCCCGGTCGTTGAGCATAACCCTTTGCAACTAGTCGAACTTTCTTTAAATGTTCATCTTTGGTACGAAACACTAACTTGTTACCAATTACTTTACGATTCAAAGGCTTTTCGACTATTTGCCAAGTTTTGTTTCTCATATGTGCCAAAAATTCGTCTTCAAGCTCCTTTACCCATAAAGACGCGTCCTCGCACTTCAATGCCTTTGCCAAAGTTTGCGGATCATGAATTATAAAACGTGCTTCGTTGCACTTGTAAAAATCATCTGGATCAGTACATCCTCCTCTGAATCATTATTAGCGATTAACTGGCGATACACTTTTCGTGGTCGCCCCCTTTGCCCCGTACGTACATACGATGGTCGGCCTCTGCCCCGTAGTTTATTACCTACACCTACCTCACAATTAGACGCGTCTACCGATTCCTCATACCCACATTCAACCTCGCTATCTGTATTGCTATTTTTGAATATAACGTCCATTTTGTTTTCATATTCAACGTCTTTTTCATTTTCGTGCTCAAATTCTTCAAAAGTTCCATCAAAAGCAGATCTATCGATGAACTTTACATCACGACTTATTATAACGCACTTTTTAGTCTTTGAATACAAACGGTACGCTTTTGATTCGCATGAGTAGCCAACAAATATACATGGCTCAGCGCGCGAATCGAATTTTCCTTTTGAAGGATTTTTGTTTAGAACGTATGCTATTGTACCGAATATTTTCATATACGCCACTGTCGGATTTTTCTTGGTCCATACCCGGTATGGAACTTCACCCGTTGTTCTTGTTACACAACGATTTCGAATATAACACGCCGTATTCACCGCTTCAGCCCAAAATGATGGTGGTGCACCCGCATGTTTCATCATGCACCTAGCCATATCAACGAGAGTTCTGTTTTTACGTTCAGCCATACCGTTTTGCTGCGGAGTATACGGTGCCGTGAGTCGACGTTTGATTCCGCACTCGTTTAGAAATCTATTAAATTCATTATTACAATATTCACGCCCGTTATCCGAGTGCAACGCTTTTATTTTCTGTCCCGTAAATGTCTCAACTTTAGCTTTATATTCTTTAAAAACATCCAGTACTTGTGATTTTTGTTTTATAAAAAATATTTCACACCATCTTGACTTTTCGTCAATAAATGTCACAAAATACTTCGCCCCGCCGTGGGACTCACGCCTCATTGGTCCACACACGTCACTGTGCACAATCTCTAGCAGATCGCCAACTCTGTTTCCTTCTGATCTAGGAAAAGTTGCACGCACTTGCTTTTCACTTGCACAAATTTCACAATCAGAGAGTTTTTCTGTTTGTTTAAATTTTAAACCATATACCGAACCGTTTGCCATCGATTTCAAATCGCGTTCGTTAACGTGTCCCATTCTGTAATGCCACAAATCAATATTGTTTTTGTAATTTGCTAAATTTGCGAAATCTTTCGAAGTTTTTAAATAATACAAATTGCCAATTCGTTCGGCTTCCAATACCACTTCATTATCTCTGTTCATAATCACGGCTTCATTCTTTTTGAATTTAACTGCGTAACCCCTGTCGGTAATTTTAGCAACGGACAACAAATTCGTACGCAAATCAGCCACATGTAAAACGTTTTCTAAGTCTAAGTCAATTTGTTTTCCGCGAACGTTTGCTGTGGTGCACACTTTACCAATACCACTTATCTTCGTTGAGCAATTATTTGCCAAACTTAATTCGTCATTTACTATTTTAACACTTTCAAAAATGTTTTTATTCGCACTCATATGAGATGTGCACCCACTGTCCAAACACCACCTCATATTTCCTAAAGGGACGGCAAATGCTTTTTCTACTGAACATAAAGCCACTTTTGCCTTTTCGTTTGTTTCTTCACTCACACACGTATTTTGTTCTTGTTGTTTGTCATTACAATTTCTCGCGAAATGTCCCGGTTTACCGCACCGATAGCACTTTTTTGTTTCCTTTGAATTTGACGAATTACGATCAACATACGATTGGCTTTGTTTTTTCTTTATGTACAGCACGTTATTGTCTTCCACTTTGTCTTCTTTTGACTTTCGCGACTCGTGTTCTTCGAGAATTTTAACACGAAGAATGTCCGGCTTCGGTAGTTCATCTCGCGTTTCAACTGCACATCTAAATGTCTCGTATGACGCCGGCAAACTGTACAATAACAAAATTGCCAGTAGCTCGTCGCCAATTTCGACGCCTATTTCTTTAAGCTTCGCTACTGCATCGAAGAACCCGTTAAGGTGTTCTCGAACTTTCTCGTCTTCTGACATACGCGACAACGCTACACGTTTAAGTAACGTTGCTTTCCTGGCTGGCCCCTTTGATTGGAATGTCGATTCCAACCTTACCCAAATATCGCGTGCACTTCTGCACTCCGAAATCAGCCCTAGCTCTGATGGCGCTATCGCCAACGTAATGTCCGCTGATGCCTTCTGGTCACCATTTTTCCACTCGGAGAGTTTTGTCTCGTCTGTGGGACACAATTTAGTGCCATCAGCATATTCCCACAAATCATTTTTTATTAAAATTGCCCGCATTTGCAGCTTCCAAGAATCATAATTTTCCGCGTTTAGCGGCTCGATTCTTACTATACCAGCCATTATGCTGAAGTCTCAAATTATATTTTTATTATATTTTTTTCAATTGCACTTGCACTTTTATTATAATCGTCCAGTCGTTCGCGGTCACATGGAATTCTGGGCCCATAACCTAATGGTCCGAGAACGTTTAAGGTTAAATAACGACTGAATTTATTCAATATGGATAAACATGTCTTTACAGTTTATGAAAGGATATAACAAAAGAGAATATAGAAAAGTAATATAGAGTTGCAAGAGGTACATGGTTGTAATTTAAAGTACATATTCATTTAATACTATTTACTACGAACTACTTCGCCTCCACAACATACACCTTAATATAAGATTGTGAAATTTTTCCAAATACACTGTCGTTACGGCTATATGACATCTCCAATAACTTCAAAAAGGCTAATTAACATAAATATGTATAGTTCATATTTTTACGCAACTTGGTATCGATTGTTTAGTGCATATGTACTAAAAAATCGATTCTACGCCTTAATATAAGATTGTGAAATTTTTCCAAATACACTGTCGTTATGGCTATATGACATCTCCAAAAACCTCAAAACGGTTAATTAGCATAAATATGTATAGTTCATATTTTTACGCAACTTGGTATCGATTGCTTAATGTATATGTACTAAAAAATCGATTCTACACCTTAATATAAGATTGTGAAATTTTTCCAAATACACTGTCGTTATGGCTATATGACATCTCCAATAACCTCAAAACGGTTAATTAGCATAAATATGTATAGTTCATATTTTTACGCAACTTGGTATCGATTGCTTAATGTATATGTACTAAAAAATCGATTCTACACCTTAATATAAGATTGTGAAATTTTTCCAAATACACTGTCGTTATGGCTATATGACAACTCCAATAACCTCAAAACAGCTAATTAGCATAAATATGTATAGTTCATATTTTTACGCAACTTGGTATAGATTGCTTAGTGCATCTGTACTAAAAAACAGATTCTACACCTTAATATAAGATTGTGAAATTTTTCCAAATACACTGTCGTTATGGCTATATGACAACTCCAATAACCTCAAAACAGCTAATTAGCATAAATATGTATAGTTCATATTTTTACGCAACTTGGTATCGATTGCTTAGTGCATATGTACTAAAAAATCGATTCTACACCTTAATATAAGATTGTGAAATTTTCCAAATACACTGTCGTTATGGCTATATGACAACTCCAATAAACTCAAAACGGTTAATTAGCATAAATATGTATAGTTCATATTTTTACGCAACTTGGTATAGATTGCTTAGTGCATCTGTACTAAAAAATCGATTCTACACCTTAATATAAGATTGTGAAATTTTTCCAAATACACTGTCGTTATGGCTATATGACATCTCCAATAACCTCAAAACGGTTAATTAGCATAAATATGTATAGTTCATATTTTTACGCAACTTGGTATCGATTGCTTAGTGCATATGTACTAAAAAATCGATTCTACACCTTAATATAAGATTGTGAAATTTTTCCAAATACACTGTCGTTACGGCTATATGACAACTCCAATAACCTCAAAACGGTTAATTAGCATAAATATGTATAGTTCATATTTTTACGCAACTTGGTATCGATTGCTTAGTGCATCTGTACTAAAAAATCGATTCTACACCTTAATATAAGATTGTGAAATTTTTCCAAATACACTGTCGTTATGGCTATATGACAACTCCAATAACCTCAAAACGGTTAATTAGCATAAATATGTTTAGTTCATATTTTTACGATAGTTCATATTTTTACGCAACTTGGTATCGATTTCTTAGTGCATATGTACTAAAAAATCGATTCTACACCTTAATATAAGATTGTGAAATTTTTCCAAATACACTGTCGTTATGGCTATATGACAACTCCAATAACCTCAAAACAGCTAATTAGCATAAATATGTATAGTTCATATTTTTACGCAACTTGGTATAGATTGCTTAGTGCATATGTACTAAAAAATGGATTCTACACCTTAATATAAGATTGTGAAATTTTTCCAAATACACTGTCGTTATGGCTATATGACAACTCCAATAACCTCAAAACGGTTAATTAGCATAAATATGTATAGTTCATATTTTTACGCAACTTGGTATCGATTGCTTAATGTATATGTACTAAAAAATCGATTCTACACCTTAATATAAGATTGTGAAATTTTTCCAAATTTACTGTCGTTATGGCTGTATGACATCTCCAAAAACCTTAAAACGGTTAATTTGCATATATATGTATAGTTCATATTTTTACGCAACTTGGTATCGGCTACTTAGTGCATATGTACTAAAAAATCGATTCTACACCTTAATATAAGATTGTGAAATTTTTCCAAATACACTGTCGTTATGGCTATATGACAACTCCAATAACTTCAAAAAGGCTAATTAGCATAAATATGTATAGTTCATATTTTTACGCAACTTGGTATCGATTGCTTAGTGCATATGAAGTAAAAAATCGATTCTACGCTTTAATATAAGATTGTGAAATTTTTCCAAATACACTGTCGTTACGGCTATATGACAACTCCAATAACCTCAAAACGGCTAATAAGCATAAATATGTATAGTTCATATTTTTACGCAACTTGGTATCGATTGCTTAGTGCATATGTACTAAAAAATCGATTCTACACCTTAATATAAGATTGTGAAATTTTTCCAAATACACTGTCGTTACGGCTATATGACATCTCCAATAACCTCAAAACGGTTAATTAGCATAAATATGTATAGTTCATATTTTTACGCAACTTGGTATCGGTTACTTAGTGCATATGTACTAAAAAATCGATTCTACGCCTTAATATAAGATTGTGAAATTTTTCCAAATACACTGTCGTTATGGCTATATGACATCTCCAATAACCTCAAAACGGTTAATTAGCATAAATATGTATAGTTCATATTTTTACGCAACTGGGTATCGATTGCTTAATGTATATGTACTAAAAAATCGGTTCTACATCTTAATATA
The DNA here is from genome assembly GCF_023373825.1 of Bactrocera dorsalis. Lineage (NCBI taxonomy): Eukaryota > Metazoa > Arthropoda > Insecta > Diptera > Tephritidae > Bactrocera > Bactrocera dorsalis. Next base: position 10,717 of record NW_026038498.1, read on the forward strand.
AGATTGTGAAATTTTTCCAAATACACTGTCG
>NW_026038499.1:0-10729 GCF_023373825.1 Bactrocera dorsalis
TCGATTGATATACAAGAAAATTGATTTTAATCTAAATATAAGATTATGGAAATCTTCCAAATGCACTGCCGTTATGGCTTTATGTCAACTTTTGTAAGATAAAGAAGGTTAGTTAACTTAAATATATTAACTTAATCATTTGAAGCAACTCAATATCGATTGATAAATGTGCATATAATCACGTTCTCGGAATAAAACAAACGCTTTCGTTAGTGTCTGTTAAAGAACTCATTTCTTTATTTTCGTATCATTTACACTTATCCTATCTTATTTTAAAGCTTAATCCTAATTACTCTTCTAATGTCTTCTTGTTCTCTTACTCTTATTTCTCTTAAAACTAAGGTAGTATTAGTTATATGTAAATATGTAAATTAATATGTAAATGGATGCTTACATTACTATATATGTATGTATTATATAGGCGATATGGAGGCTTACATTACTCCTCCCCGGCCAGAATAAGCAGTCCCTGCGTATTCAAAAAATATCCAATATTTAAATAACTTTAATGTTTCTCTAAACATTGTTTATATATTTCGTTTTACTTGCGTTTTATATATTTTTTTTGAATTGTTTATTATTGGATACTAGGTAATTTCCTTCTTGCTTAAAATTTACAATTTTTTTATATTTGGGTTTTGATTTGCTTACTCTATTATTATTTACAATGTTTTTTGCAAAACTGTCCGTTTTTCTACCCTATTAGTTTTTTGGTTTAACACATTTATTCTCTTAGATTTTCTCTCATGTACCATTTTGGTAAGTTTAGATATTATCTTCTTTTGAAATTATATTATTTAAAAGATCTATTGGTCGATATTTGGTAGTACTATGAATAGTGTTGTTGTATGCTACTATTGCTTTATATACATTTTCCATGATATCATCTTTATTATTAGGATCTGCATTGAAAAGTCGAATGTGTTCGTTTAGAGTACCATGTAATCTTTCTACGTCCGCATTACCAGTTTTCAAATAAGCTGTTGTTGTGTGGAAGTTGATCTGTTGGTCCTTTAAGAATTCCCTAACTACAGCAGTATCTAGCTCATTGTCGAAAACTACTAACTTTGGTTTACCTAAATATTGTATTCTCTGCTTGAGTGCCTTCAGTATCGATACCCAGGTCCTGTCTTCCAGGTTGTAAGCAGTTGCGTATTTCGTAAGTTTATCTATGCTTGTAAGATACATCGTGCCGCGTTGTGGATACCATATATCAAAATGAACGATATCATTGTGCCTTTCTGGTGTAGATGTAATGTTAAAGCTATGCTTTATTGGGGTCCTATCGAATTTCGCAAGTTTACATATTTCACAACTGTTAATGTATTTTTGTATTTCTTTCTGAAACTTAGGGTAGTAGTAAACTCTTCTCAATTCTTCATAAACTTCGTTTAATACCTCTATGATTATTTTTAATGTGCGTATTTTGTATTAATTGTAAAAGCTTTTCTCTATCAATTATATCTTCTAAGATTGAATGTGCTTTTAACACCTTTAAGCTTTTGTTTCTCGCAAAATATTTAATATACAAAGATTGGAATTCTTTGTATAATTCAATATTTTGGCAATAAACTACTGCGAGTCCTTTCGCAGGTAGTTTTTCTCGCAGGAAATTCAAAAGGGCATCATTATTTGTTACTTTTAAGCAGTGCCGAATTTTAGTTTTGAACATAATTTTTGTTGAACAAGAATTCGTATTTGAATTTGAATGAACAATTGATTTTTAAATAAATTAATTGGTTGTTCGGTTATTTTAATGTAGTCAGTATCATCGCTTTCTGCGCTATGCACTGTGTTAACATCTTCATCGAATAATTCATTTAGATTAATTACTATTTCACTCTTTAATGATTCATAATTTAACCTACTTAGGCCGTCTGCGATTACGTTTTCTTTTCCTTTTATATAACTAATATCAAAATCGAACTCATTTAGCTTAATTTTCCATCTTTGGATTTTAGCATTTGGTTCTTTTATATTGTGAAGCCAAACTAATGGACGGTGGTCTGTTTTGATTACAAACCTACGACCGAAAAGATATGGGCGAAAATATTTCGTTGCCCACACTATGGCTAATAACTCCTTTTCAATTGTGCTGTAATTTTTTTCGTGACCGTTTAAAGAACGGCTGGCAAAAGAAACTGCTTTATTTCCTTGCATAAGTGCGGCTCCTAATGCAAAATTACTCGCATCAGTAACAAGTGTAAAAGTTTTATTAAAATCGGGATGAATAAGAATAGGATCATTTTTAAGCAACATTTTTAATTTTTCAAAAGCCGCTATATAATCTTTATCACAAGTATTAACTTTTATTCCTTGTTTGAGGTATTTAATGAGATGGTGAGCTATTTTGGAGTAATCCTTAATAAAACGTCTGTAAAACCCAGTTATACCCAAAAATGATTTTATTTCTTTTTGTGTTTTAGGTAATAGTATTTTTTCTATGGTTTCAAGTTTCTTAGGGTTTGGTTTAATACCTTCAGCAGTTACTAAATGACCCAAAAACTCAGTTTCTTTTGAGAGGAATTTGCACTTGTCAACTTGTAATTTCAAATTGGCTTGACCCAAACGTTTCAAAATTTTGTCTATTGCTTCTAAATGTTCTTCTATACTAGTTGAAAAAATCAGAACATCATCTAAATAAACTAAGCAGATTGAACCAATGTATTCTTTCAATACATGGTTAATCATACGTTGGAAAGTAGCCGGCGCATTACGAAGGCCAAATGGCATACGCATAAACTCATAATGCCCAGTGGCTGTAGAAAAAGCTGTTTTTGGAATGTCATCGGGATGTACTTCTATTTGGTGAAATCCCTTGGCTAAATCAAGAGTAGAGAAATATAAACACTTTCCTAGTTTGTCGAATATATCGTCAATATTTGGCATAGGAAATCTGTCTTCAATAGTAATATCGTTTAACTTTCGATAGTCAATTACTATACGCCATTTTTGTTCATTGGAAGAATCTAATTTTTTTGGAACTATCCATATTGGGCTATTATATGGACTACTTGAATGCCTAATTATGTTTTGTTTTAACATATTTTCAATCTGGTCATTAACTTCTGCTTTATGTATCTCAGGGTACCTATATAATTTGGAATACACTGGCATATCATGTTTCGTTAGAATTCTATGCTTTATTTCATTGGTAAAAGTTAAATTATCGTTCTTGTTGTAAAATACATGTTTATACTTTTTAATTATATTAGTTAATTTTTCCTTTTCATATTTTTCGAGATGATCTGTTTGGATTTGAGATAATATATCAGATTTTTCAATTTCGCAATTATAAAAGCAGTTATCTTTATAAGCTAATTCATTATAATCTTCTTCCTCTTTAGATAAACACATTGTTATTACAGCATTACTTGTAATTAATTGTCTACAAGGTATATTTATTATGCAATTTAAATTTTGTAAGATATTATTACCTATAAGTCCATCAAAGTTTTCATTGAACGCGTATTCTAAAAATTCGCAATTATAATCTTTTATATTAAATTCACGAAATATGGGAAATTTGCAAAGTTTTGTAATTATTATCTCTCTACCTAATGCTTTTGCTACTACGTTTACATTTTGCTTCAAATTCGGATGACATATACCAGGATTAATTATACTGAATTCAGCACCAGTATCAATTATAAATTTCAATTTTTTTATAGGATTATTAATTACTATATATGGAAGTTTTGAGTGCCTGCTATTGGAAAATTTACGTTCGAATTTCCTATTTCCATTGGTTCATTTTGACTTCTTAAAATCGGCTGTCTAAATTGGTAATCATAAATTATTATTATTGGAATTTGGTTTATTTCTATTTGTGTTTTGTGAGTAATTGGTCCGCTTCGTTTGACTAGTAAAATTTGAATTTCCTAGGTTATCATTACATGGATTATAATTTGTATTAGAATGTGGATTTTGATATGGAAAATTTTGTTGGGTCTCAAAATGCTGATTATGTTTATTACTCGTATTTGTAAAATGAAACGATTTCTTTTGAAAGGAATTGTTTTGGTTATTATAATTATTGCTAAAGTTAGTTCTTATATTTGTATTCAAATAGTCTCTTTTTGCAGGTCCAAACTGTGTATAATTTTGATGCTTTGCTTCTAATATAATTTTAAATGCGTCTTCCAATGTTTCAGGATCTCTGGCGAATATCATAGTACGTGTTGGTTCAGGAAGATGGTCCCTAAAAGTTTTAAGTGAAATTCTGTTTACTTCTTCAGTCGTATAAGTAGTGTCGCCATGAGTTAAATTTCTATTATGTATTCTGTTAGCCAGTTTATTTATTTTAAAATAATAATTTTCAATTGTCCCATGTAATCTGCAAGTTTTTAATTCGTCCATTAAGTCATTACTACTGTATTTTTCGCCAAAATTTTTTGTTAAAATTTCTTTCAAAATATGCCACGAATTTACGTTAGAGTGCCTGTGAATGGCTTCCCTAGTTTTGCCAACACATTTGTTTTTAATATACCCAAAAAGTATATTTTGATTAGTACTATCAAATTCTAGAATAGATGGGAGAATATTTTCAACCTGATCTATATAATCTGGCAACTGATTAGTATCATTGCCGTCAAAACTTTCAATATTTTTTATGCAAGTTAAAACTAGGTTAAATCTACTTATTTGTAACGCTTCCATAGCTAAATATTTAATTCAACTTATGTGTGTGTAAAAGGGAAACTAATATATTGTTAAAAGAAGAAACGAGAGAAAGTACTAATAAATAAAATAAAATATGTTTACATATACATATACATATATATATATATATACATATATGTGTATACTTATGTATATGTTTGTGAATCCTGTGTTCTTGCTGTTACTCTTGCTGCCTTGCTGGACGTTTGTTGCTGCTGTATTAAGCTCCAGTTGATTGCAGTTGTTGTTATTTTAGTTTCGCCAAATATAAATGCACAATTATTGTTTTTGTTTTTGACTTCTCTTTTGTTTTATGATTTCTCTGCTGCACTGAAAAGTTTTGTTGTTGTGTTTCTCTTTTGAAACGTCTTAGATAATATAGGCACCGTTTCAAAGAGATTTGAAGTTTCTTTCACCTTCACAAAGGTCATCCGCTTTTAACCGCGAATATCTGACCTTCATAGAGGACACAATGACCGTTGCAGCCAGCTAGTTGTTTGTGTTTTCCTTTGAGTTCGTCTAATCCTCTTATTTTCGAATGTGCGCGTTTTATACTTTTCTTTATTTAGTTCGGCTTTTTTTATATTTATTTTATTATTAATAGGTTTTTTATTTTGTAATTGCTATTTTTCTATAATATACAACTCCTTTGCTTATTTAATTAAAGCATTGTTTTGCTCAGCACGATTTACGAAAAGATTTTTTTGATTTAAAGAACTAAATTTTTGCTCAGCGGCTAATTAGAAATGTTTCTCACATATTTTTTTTGTTTTTAATTATTTTAAGGTGTTGCGTTTCGCGTTCGTTTTTTTTTTTTTCGAGATTTCACGTCACGTATATCACGTGATCTTTATGCTGACTTTCTTGTGGATCCCGTTTCTTTCCCCAGGTATCACCTTGATTGCCCTTGGAATTGGTAGAGGTCACCGTCAACCACACATTATAGAGAATTGACAAGTTTTATAAAAGTTATCAATTTAAAGAAAACCTATAACTTCCCACAAACTGTTAAGCTTATTTTATTTAATTTCGCCGCTTTGACAATGTTTAGTTTTTATACACTTTTTAAGCGTTTTTTTTTTTTTTTTTTTTTTGTTTTTGACTTGTAAAATTGTTTTATTTTTTTTTTTTTTTTTAAGTTTATTCAAACACAAAAGTCTATTTATTTAAAAAAAAAATTACGTATTTATAAATATATGTATTAAGAATTTTAAAATTTGACTCTGATCAAAAATATTATTCTTAATAACAAGTTTTCCTCGTCGCCAATCACGTTCTCGGAATAAAACAAACGCTTTCGTTAGTGTCTGTTAAAGAACTCATTTCTTTATTTTCGTATCATTTACACTTATCCTATCTTATTTTAAAGCTTAATCCTAATTACTCTTCTAATGTCTTCTTGTTCTCTTACTCTTATTTCTCTTAAAACTAAGGTAGTATTAGTTATATGTAAATATGTAAATTAATATGTAAATGGATGCTTACATTACTATATATGTATGTATTATATAGGCGATATGGAGGCTTACATTACTATATACACGAATATCGATTTTATACCTAAATATAGGATTATGGAATTCTTCCAAATGCACTGCCGTTATGGCTTTATGGCAACTTTAGTAAGATGAAGAAGGTTAATTAACTTAAATATGTGAAGTTAATGATTTGAAGCAACTCAATATCGATTGATAAATATGTGTATACAAGAAAATCGATTTTATACCTAAATATAAGATTACGCAATTCTTCCAAATGCACTGCCGTTATGGCTTTATGGCAACTTTAGTAAGATGAAGAAGGTTAATTAACTTAAATATGTGAAGTTAATGGAGGATGGAGTCATGTGTAGAAGTTCACGCAAGTGAGGAAAGTTCTCTGATCGCCATTCACTTGGGAGTGGCCAGAAACGATTCTTTTACATATGACTCAAGCAGCTCACGACTTCCGGTCTTTGACCAAGTATCCTCTGGGTAGCCTAAGAACATCCGTTTGAAGGCGAGCGAAAGTGAGAAGGCGAAAAATCCCCTGCATAGGGTTGTGCGCTGGGTTTGGGACCCGCCACGTAAAAACCTCCCCCAATGAAAAACAACACACAGCCTCGGATGAGAGACCCCCCTTTTGATGACGACCATGGCAAACGAAATAAGGACTATGATTTGAGGGCATGCACCTGGAATGTCCGGTCCCTTAATTGGGAAGGTGCCGCTGCCCAGCTGGTAGATGTCCTCGGAAAGATAAAGGCTGACATCACCGCCGTCCAAGAAATGCGATGGACGGGACAAGGACAGAAACGAGTAGGTCCTTGTGACATTTACTACAGTGGCCATATAAAGGAGCGCAAGTTTGGTGTTGGATTCGTGGTGGGAGAGAGACTCCGTCGCCGAGTACTATCATTCACTCCGGAGAATGAACGTCTAGCCACAATCCGCATCAAAGCTAGGTTCTTCAACATATCGCTGATTTGCGCCCACGCCCCGACGGAAGAGAAGGACGATGTGACCAAAGATGCTTTTTATGAGTGCTTGGAGCGCACTTATGAGAGATGCCCCCGCCACGATGTCAAAATCGTGCTTGGCGACTTCAACGCCAGGGTGGGCAAAGAAGGTATCTTTGGCACTACGGTCGGTAAATTCAGCCTCCACGAGGAAACATCCCCAAATGGGTTGAGGCTGATCGACTTCGCCGGGGCCCGAAATATGGTTATCTGTAGTACTAGATTCCAGCATAAGAAGATACATCAAGCTACCTGGCTGTCTCCGGATCGAAAAACCACCAACCAGATCGATCATGTTGTGATAGACGAAAGACACGTCTCCAGTGTTTTAGATGTGCGTGCGCTCCGAGGACCTAACATTGACTCGGACCACTATATTGTTGCAGCCAAAATTCGCACCCGCCTCTGTGCAGCAAAAAACGCACGCCAACAAACACAAGGAAGGTTCGACGTCGAGAAGCTGCAATCACAACAGACAGCCGAACGATTTTCTACTCGGCTTGCACTCCTGCTCTCTGTGAGCACTCGTCAACAACTTGGTATAAGGGAACTGTGGGATGGCATTTCAAACTCCTTACGTACAGCTGCAACCGAAACCATTGGTTTTCGGAAAGTGCAAAAGAACAGCTGGTACGACGAGGAGTGCCGTGTCGCAGCGGAGAGAAAACAGGCTGCCTACCTCGCAACGTTACGATCGACCACAACACGTGCGGGATGGGACAGATACCGAGAGTTGAAGAGGGAAGCGAGACGCATTTGCAGACAGAAGAAAAAAGAGGCCGAAATGCGTGAGTACGAACAGCTTGATAAGCTGGCCGACAGGGGTAATGCTCGAAAATTCTACGAGAAAATGCGGCGGCTTACAGAAGGTTTCAAGACCGGAGCATACTCCTGTAGAACCCCCAAAGGTGATCTAGCCACCGATGCCCAGAGCATACTTAGATTATGGAGGGAACACTTCTCCAGCCTGCTGAATGGCAGTAAAAGCACAACACCAGGAGAAGACGAACCCGATTCCCCAATCGATGACGATGGAGCAGACGTTCCATTGCCCGACCAGGAAGAAGTTCGAATAGCAATTGCCCGCCTGAAAAACAACAAAGCGGCAGGGGCCGACGGATTGCCGGCCGAGCTATTCAAACACGGCGGCGAAGAACTGATAAGGAGCATGCATCAGCTTCTTTGCAAAATATGGTCGGATGAAAGCATGCCCAACGATTGGAATTTAAGTGTGCTATGCCCAATCCATAAAAAAGGGGACCCCACAATCTGCGCCAACTACCGTGGGATAAGCCTCCTCAACATCGCATACAAGGTTCTATCGAGCGTATTGTGTGAAAGATTAAAGCCCACCGTCAACAAACTGATTGGACCTTATCAGTGTGGCTTCAGACCTGGTAAATCAACAACCGACCAGATATTCACCATGCGCCAAATCTTGGAAAAGACCCGTGAAAGGAGAATCGACACTCACCACCTATTCGTCGATTTCAAAGCTGCTTTCGACAGCACGAAAAGGAGCTGCCTTTATGCCGCGATGTCTGAATTTGGTATCCCCGCAAAACTAATACGGCTGTGTAAACTGACGTTGAGCAACACGAAAAGCTCCGTCAGGATCGGGAAGGACCTCTCCGAGCCGTTCGATACCAAACGAGGTTTCAGACAAGGCGACTCCCTATCGTGCGACTTTTTCAATATGCTGCTGGAGAAAATAGTTCGAGCTGCAGAACTGAACCGAGCAGGTACAATCTTTTATAAGAGTGTACAGCTGCTGGCGTATGCCGATGATATTGATATCATCGGTCTCAACACCCGCGCCGTTAGTTCTGCTTTCTCCAGACTGAACAAGGAAGCAACGCAAATGGGTCTGGCAGTGAACGAGGGCAAGACGAAATATCTCCTGTCATCAAACAAACAGTCGTCGCACTCGCGACTTGGCCCCCACGTCACTGTTGACAGTCATAACTTTGAAGTTGTAGATAATTTCGTCTATTTAGGAACCAGCGTTAACACCACCAACAATGTCAGCCTTGAAATCCAACGCAGGATTACTCTTGCCAACAGGTGCTACTTCGGACTGAGTAGGCAATTGAAAAGTAAAGTCCTCTCTCGACGAACAAAAACCAAACTCTATAAGACGCTCATAATTCCCGTCCTGCTATATGGTGCAAAGGCTTGGACGATGACAACAACCGATGAGTCGACGTTGCGAGTTTTCGAGAGAAAAGTTCTGCGAAAGATTTATGGTCCTTTGCGCGTTGGCCACGGCGAATATCTCATTCGATGGAACGATGAGCTGTACGAGATATACGACGACATTGACATAGTTCAGCGAATTAAAAGACAGCGGCTACGCTGGCTAGGTCATGTTGTCCGGATGGATGAAAACACTCCAGCTCTGAAAGTATTCGACGCAGTACCCGCCGCGGGAAGCAGAGGAAGAGGAAGACCTCCACTCCGGTGGAAGGACCAAGTGGAGAAGGACCTGGCCTCGCTTGGAATATCCAATTGGCGCCACGTAGCGAAGAGAAGAAACGACTGGCGCGCTGTTGTTGACTCGGCTATAATCGCGTAAGCGGTGTCTACGCCAGTAAAGAAGAAGAAGAATGTGAAGTTAATGATTTGAAGCAACTCAATATCGATTGATAAATATGTGTACATAAGAAAATTGATTTTATACCTAAATATAAGATTACGCAATTCTTCCAAATGCACTGCCGTTATGGCTTTATGGCAACTTTAGTAAGATGAAGAAGGTTAATTAACTTAAATATGTGAAGTTAATGATTTGAAGCAACTCAATATCGATTGATAAATATGTGTACATAAGAAAATTGATTTTATACCTAAATATAAGATTACGCAATTCTTCCAAATGCACTGCCGTTATGGCTTTATGTCAACTTCAGTAAGATGAAGAAGGTTAATTAACTTAAATATGTGAAGCTAATGATTTGAAGCAACTCAATATCGATTGATAAATGCGCATATACAAGAAAATCGATTTTATACCTAAATATAAGATTATAGAATTCTACCAAATGCACTGCCGTTATGGCTTTATGTCAACTTTAGTAAGATGAAGAAGGTGAATTAACTTAAATATGTGAAGCTAATGATTTGAAGCAACTCAATGTCGATGCGTATACATGAAAATCGATTTTATAACTAAATATTAGATTATGGAATTCTTCCAAATACACTGCCGTTATGGCTTTATGTCAACTTTAGTAAGATGAAGAAGGTTAATTTACTTAAATATGTGAAGCTAATGATTTGAAGCAACTCAATATCGATTGATAAATGTGCATATACAAGAAAATCGATTTATACCTAAATATAAGATAATGGAATTCTTTGAAATGCACTGCCGCTATGGCTTTACGTCAACTTTAGTAAGATGAAGAAGGTTAATTAACTTAAATAGGTGAAGTTAATGAATTGAAACAACTCAATATCGATTGATAAATATGTGTATACACGAATATCGATTTTATACCTAAACATAAGAGTATGGAATTCTTCCAAATGCACTGCCGTTAATGAATTGAAACAACTCAATATCGATTG
>NW_026038500.1:0-10335 GCF_023373825.1 Bactrocera dorsalis
CTTAATATAAGATTGTGAAATTTTTCCAAATACACTGTCGTTATGGCTATATGACAACCCCAATAACCTCAAAACGGTTAATTAGCATAAATATATATAGCTCATATTTTTACGCAACTTGGTATCGATTGTTTAGTGCATATGGACAAAAAATCGATTCTACACTTTAATATAAGATTGTGAAATTTTTCCAAATACACTGTCGTTATGGCTATATGACATCTCCAATAACCACAAAACGGTTAATTAGCAGAAATATGTATAGTTCATATTTTTACGCAACTTGGTATCGATTACTTAGTGCATATGTACTAAAAAATCGATTATACGCCTTAATATAAGATTGTGAAATTTTTCCAAATACACTGTCGTTATGGCTATATGACAACTCCAATAACCTCAAAACGGTTAATTAGCATAAATATGTATAGTTCATATTTTTACGCAACTTGGTATAGATTGCTTAGTGCATACGTACTAAAAAATCGATTCTACACCTTAATATAAGATTGTGAAATTTTTCCAAATACACTGTCGTTATGGCTATATGACAACTCCAATAACCTCAAAAACGCTAATTAGCATAAATATGTATAGTTCATATTTTTACGCAACTTGGTATCGATTGCTTAGTGCATATGTACTAAAAAATCGATTCTACACCTTAATATAAGATTGTGAAATTTTTCCAAATACACTGTCGTTATGGCTATATGACAACTCCAATAACCTCAAAACAGCTAATTAGCATATATATGTATGTATAGTTCATATTTTTACGCAACTTGGTATCGATTGCTTAGTGCATGTGTACCAAAAAATGGATTCTACACCTTAATATAAGATTGTGAAATTTTTCCAAATACACTGTCGTTATGGCTATATGACAACTCCAATAACCTCAAAACGGTTAATTAGCATAAATATGTATAGTTCATATTTTTACGCAACTTGGTATCGATTGCTTAATGCATATGTACTAAAAAATCGATTCTACATCTAAATATAAGATTGTGAAATTTTTCCAAATACACTGTCGTTATGGCTATATGATAACTCCAATAACCTCAAAACGGTTGATTAGCATAAATATATATAGTTCATATTTTTACGCAACTTGGTATCGTAAAATCGATTCTACACCTTAATATAAGATTGTCAAATTTTTCCAAATACGCTGTCGTTACGGCTATATGATAACTCCAATAACCTCAAAACGGTTAATTAGCATAAATATGTATAGTTCATATTTTTACGAAGCTTGGTATCGATTGCTTATAGTGCATATGTACTAAATCGATTCTACACCTTAATATAAGATTGTGAAATTTTTCCAAATACACTGTCGTTATGGCTATATGACAACTCCAATAACCTCAAAACGGTTAATTAGCATAAATATGTATAGTTCATATTTTTACGCAACTTGGTATCGATTTCTTAGTGCATATGTACTAAAAAATCGATTCTACACCTTAATATAAGATTGTGTAATTTTTCCAAATACACTGTCGTTATGGCTATATGACAACTCCAATAACCTCAAAACGGTTAATTAGCATAAATATGTATAGTTCATATTTTTACGCAACTTGGTATCGATTGCTTAGTGCATATGTACTAAAAAATCGATTCTACACCTTAATATAAGATTGTGAAATTTTTCCAAATACACTGTCGTTATGGCTATATGACAACTCCAATAACCTCAAAACGGTTAATTAGCATAAATATGTATAGTTCATATTTTTACGCAACTTGGTATCGATTGCTTAGTGCATATTTGCTAAAAAATCGATTCTACACCTTAATATAAGATTGCGAAATTTTTCCAAATACACTGTCGTTATGGCTATATGACAACTCCAATAACCTCAAAACGGTTAATTAGCATAAATATGTATAGTTCATATTTTTACGCAACTTGGTATCGATTGCTTAGTGCATATGTACTAAAAAATCGATTCTACACCTTAATATAAGATTGTGAAATTTTTCCAAATACACTGTCGTTATGGCTATATGACAACTCCAATAACCTCAAAACGGTTAATTAGCATAAATATGTATAGTTCATATTTTTACGCAACTTGGTATCGATTGCTTAGTGCATATGTACTAAAAAATCGATTCTACACCTTAATATAAGATTGTGAAATTTTTCCAAATACACTGTCGTTATGGCTATATGACAACTCCAATAACCTCAAAACGGTTAATTAGCATAAATATGTATAGTTCATATTTTTACGCAACTTGGTATAGTCTGCTTAGTGCATATGTACTAAAAAATCGATTCTACACCTTAATATAAGATTGTGAAATTTTTCCAAATACACTGTCGTTATGGCTATATGACAACTCCAATAACCTCAAAACGGTTAATTAGAATAAATATGTATAGTTCATATTTTTACGCAACTTGGTATAGATTGCTTAGTGCATATGTACTAAAAAATCGATTCTACACCTTAATATAAGATTGTGAAATTTTTCCAAATACACTGTCGTTATGGCTATATGACAACTCCAATAACCTCAAAACGGTTAATTAGCATAAATATGTATAGTTCATATTTTTACGCAACTTGGTATCGATTGCTTAGTGCATATGTACTAAAAAATCGATTCTGCACCTTAATATAAGATTGTGAAATTTTTCCAAATACACTGTCGTTATGGCTATATGACAACTCCAATAACCTCAAAACGGTTAATTAGCATAAATATGTATAGTTCATATTTTTACGCAGCTTGGTATCGAGTGCTTAGTGCATATGTACTACAAAATCGATTCTACGCCTTAATATAAGATTGTGAAATTTTTCCAAATACACTATCGTTACGGCTATATGACAACTCCAATAACCTCAAAACGGTTAATTAGCATAAATATGTATAGTTCATATTTTTACGCAACTTGGTATCGATTGCTTAGTGCACATGTACTAAAAAATCGATTCTACACCTTAATATAAGATTGTGAAATTTTTCCAAATACACTGTCGTTATTGCTATAAGACAACTCCAATAAAATAAAAACGGTTAATTAGCATAAATATGTATAGTTCATATTTTCACGCAACTTGGTATCGATTGCTTAGTGCATGTGTACTAAAAAATCGATTCTAAACCTTAATATAAGATTGTGAAATTTTTCCAAATACACTGTCGTTATGGCTATATGACAACTCCAATAACCTCAAAACGGTTAATTAGCATAAATATGTATAGTTCATATTTTTACGCAACTTGGTATCGATTGCTAAGTGCATATGTACTAAAAAATCGATTCTACACCTTAATATAAGATTGTGAAATTTTTCCAAATACACTGTCGTTATGGCTATATGACAACTCCAATAACCTCAAAACGGTTAATTAGCATAAATATGTATAGTTCATATTTTTACGCAACTTTGTATCGATTGCTTAGTGCATATGTACTAAAAAACAGATTCTACACCTTAATATAAGATTGTGAAATTTTTCCAAATACACTGTCGTTATGGCTATATGACAACTCCAATAACCTCAAAACGGTTAATTAGCATAAATATGTATAGTTCATATTTTTACGCAACTTGGTATCGATTGCTTAGTGCATATGTACTAAAAAATCGATTCTACACCTTAATATAAGATTGTGAAATTTTTCCAAATACACTGTCGTTATGGCTATATGACAACTCCAATAACCTCAAAACGGTTAATTAGCATAAATATGTATAGTTCATATTTTTACGCAACTTGGTATCGAGTGCTTAGTGCATCTGTACTAAAAAATCGATTCCACACCTTAATATAAGATTGTGAAATTTTTCCAAAAACACTGTCGTTATGGCTATATGACAACTCCAATAACCTCAAAACGGTTAATTAGCATAAATATGTATAGTTCATATTTTTACGCAACTTGGTATCGATTGCTTAGTGCATATGAACTAAAAAATCGATTCTACACCTTAATATAAGATTGTGAAATTTTTCCAAATACACTGTCGTTATGGCTATATGACAACTCCAATAACCTCAAAACGGTTAATTAGCATAAATATGTATAGTTCATATTTTTACGCAACTTGGTATCGATTGCTTAGTGCATATGGGCTAAAAAATCGATTCTACACCTTAATATAAGATTGTGAAATTTTTCCAAATACACTGTCGTTATGGCTATATGACATCTCCAATAACCTCAAAAGGGTTAATTAGCATAAATATGTATAGTTCATATTTTTACGCAACTTTGTATCGATTTCTTAGTGCATATGTACTAAAAAATCGATTCTACGCCTTAATATAAGATTGTGAAATTTTTCCAAATACACTGTCGTTATGGCTATATGACATCTCCAATAACCTCAAAACGGTTAATTAGCATAAATATGTATAGTTCATATTTTTACGCAATTTGGTATAGATTGCTTGGTGCATGTGGTCCAAAAAAATCGATTCTACACCTTAATATAAGATTGTGAAATTTTTCCAAATACACTGTCGTTATGGCTATATGACAACTCCAATAACCTCAAAACGGTTAATTAGCATAAATATGTATAGTTCATATTTTTACGCAACTTGGTATCGATTGCTTAATGCATCTGTACTAAAAAATCGATTCTACACCTTAATATAAGATTGTGAAATTTTTCCAAATACACTGTCGTTATGGCTATATGACAACTCCAATAACCTCAAAACGGTTAATTAGCATAAATATGTATAGTTCATATTTTTACGCAACTTGGTATCGAGTGCTTAGTGCATATGTACTAAAAAATCGATTCTACACCTTAATATAAGATTGTGAAATTTTTCCAAATACACTGTCGTTATGGCTATATGAAAACTCCAATAACCTCAAAACGGTTAATTAGCATAAATATGTATAGTTCATATTTTTACGCAACTTGGTATCGATTGCTTAGTGCATATGTACTAAAAAATCGATTCTACACCTTAATATAAGATTGTGAAATTTTTCCAAATACACTGTCGTTATGGCTATATGACAACTCCAATAACCTCAAAACGGTTAATTAGCAGAAATATGTATAGTTCATATTTTTACGCAACTTGGTATCGATTTCTTAGTGCATATGTACTAAAAAATCGATTCTACACCTTAATATAAGATTGTGAAATTTTTCCAAATACACTGTCGTTATGGCTATATGACAACTCCAATAAACTCAAAACTATTAATTAGCACAAATATGTATAGTTCATATTTTTACGCAACTTGGTATCGATTGCTTAGTGCATATGTACTAAAAAATCGATTCTACACCTTAATATAAGATTGTGAAATTTTTCCAAATACACTGTCGTTATGGCTATATGACAACTCCAATAACCTCAAAACGGTTAATTAGCATAAATATGTATAGTTCATATTTTCACGCAACTTGGTATCGATTGCTTAGTGCATATGTACTAAAAAATCGATTCTACACCTTAATATAAGATTGTGAAATTTTTCCAAATACACTGTCGTTATGGCTATATGACAACTCCAATAACCTCAAAACGGTTAATTAGCATAAATATGTATAGTTCATATTTTTACGCAACTTGGTATCGATTGCTTAGTGCATATGTACTAAAAAATCGATTCTACACCTTAATATAAGATTGTGAAATTTTTCCAAATACACTGTCGTTATGGCTATATGACAACTCCAATAACCTCAAAACGGTTAATTAGCATAAATATGTATAGTTCATATTTTTACGCAACTTGGTATCGATTGCTTAGTGCATATGTACTAAAAAATCGATTCTACACCTTAATATAAGATTGTGAAATTTTTCCAAATACACTGTCGTTATGGCTATATGACAACTCCAATAACCTCAAAACGGTTAATTAGCATAAATATGTATAGTTCATATTTTTACGCAACTTGGTATCGATTGCTTAGTGCATATGTACTAAAAAATCGATTCTACACCTTAATATAAGATTGTGAAATTTTTCCAAATACACTGTCGTTATGGCTATATGACAACTCCAATAACCTCAAAACGGTTAATTAGCATAAATATGTATAGTTCATATTTTTACGCAACTTGGTATCGATTGCTTAGTGCATATGTACTAAAAAATCGATTCTACACCTTAATATAAGATTGTGAAATTTTTCCAAATACACTGTCGTTATGGCTATATGACAACTCCAATAACCTCAAAACGGTTAATTAGCATAAATATGTATAGTTCATATTTTTACGCAACTTGGTATCGATTGCTTAGTGCATATGTACTAAAAAATCGATTCTACACCTTAATATAAGATTGTGAAATTTTTCCAAATACACTGTCGTTATGGCTATATGACAACTCCAATAACCTCAAAACGGTTAATTAGCATAAATATGTATAGTTCATATTTTTACGCAACTTGGTATCGATTGCTTAGTGCATATGTACTAAAAAATCGATTCTACACCTTAATATAAGATTGTGAAATTTTTCCAAATACACTGTCGTTATGGCTATATGACAACTCCAATAACCTCAAAACGGTTAATTAGCATAAATATGTATAGTTCATATTTTTACGCAACTTGGTATCGATTGCTTAGTGCATATGTACTAAAAAATCGATTCTACACCTTAATATAAGATTGTGAAATTTTTCCAAATACACTGTCGTTATGGCTATATGACAACTCCAATAACCTCAAAACGGTTAATTAGCATAAATATGTATAGTTCATATTTTTACGCAACTTGGTATCGATTGCTTAGTGCATATGTACTAAAAAATCGATTCTACACCTTAATATAAGATTGGGAAATTTTTCCAAATACACTGTCGTTATGGCTATATGACAACTCCAATAACCTCAAAACGGTTAATTAGCATAAAGATGTATAGTTCATATTTTTACGCAACTTGGTATCGATTGCTTAGTGCATATGTACTAAAAAATCGATTCTACACCTTAATATAAGATTGTGAAATTTTTCCAAATACACTGTCGTTATGGCTATATGACAACTCCAATAACCTCAAAACGGTTAATTAGCATAAATATGTATAGTTCATATTTTTACGCAACTTGGTATCGATTGCTTAGTGCATATGTACTAAAAAATCGATTCTACACCTTAATATAAGATTGTGAAATTTTTCCAAATACACTGTCGTTATGGCTATATGACAACTCCAATAACCTCAAAACGGTTAATTAGCATAAATATGTATAGTTCATATTTTTACGCAACTTGGTATCGATTGCTTAGTGCATATGTACTAAAAAATCGATTCTACACCTTAATATAAGATTGTGAAATTTTTCCAAATACACTGTCGTTATGGCTATATGACAACTCCAATAACCTCAAAACGGTTAATTAGCATAAATATGTATAGTTCATATTTTTACGCAACTTGGTATCGATTGCTTAGTGCATATGTACTAAAAAATCGATTCTACACCTTAATATAAGATTGTGAAATTTTTCCAAATACACTGTCGTTATGGCTATATGACAACTCCAATAACCTCAAAACGGTTAATTAGCATAAATATGTATAGTTCATATTTTTACGCAACTTGGTATTGATTGCTTAGTGCATATGTACTAAAAAATCGATTCTACACCTTAATATAAGATTGTGAAATTTTTCCAAATACACTGTCGTTATGGCTATATGACAACTCCAATAACCTCAAAACGGTTAATTAGCATATATATGTATAGTTCATATTTTTACGCAACTTGGTATCGATTGCTTAGTGCATATGTACTAAAAAATCGATTCTACACCTTAATATAAGATTGTGAAATTTTTCCAAATACACTGTCGTTATGGCTATATGACAACTCCAATAACCTCAAAACGGTTAATTAGCATAAATATGTATAGTTCATATTTTTACGCAGCTTGGTATCGAGTGCTTAATGTATATGTACTAAAAAATCGATTCTACACCTTAATATAAGATTGTGTAATTTTTCCAAATACACTGTCGTTATGGCTATATGACAACTCCAATAACCTCAAAACGGTTAATTAGCATAAATATGTATAGTTCATATTTTTACGCAACTTGGTATCGATTGCTTAGTGCATATGTACTAACAAATCGATTCTACACCTTAATATAAGATTGTGAAATTTTTCCAAATACACTGTCGTTATGGCTATATGACAACTCCAATAACCTCAAAACGGTTAATTAGCATAAATATGTATAGTTAATATTTTTACGAAACTGGGTATCGATTGCTTAATGCATATGTACTAAAAAATTGATTCTACACCTGATTAAAAGATTGTGAAATTTTTCCTAATGCACTGTCGTTATGGCTATATGGGAACTCCAATAACCTCAAAACGGTTAATTAGCATAAATATGTATAGTTCATATTTTTACGCAACTTGGTATCGATTGCTTAGTGCATATGTACTAAAAAATCGATCCTACACCTTAATATAAGATTGTGAAATTTTTCCAAATACACTGTCGTTATGGCTATGTGGGAACTCCAATAACCTCAAAACGGTTAATTTGCATAAATATGAATAGTTCATATTTTTAAACAACTTGGTATAGATTTCTTAGTGCATCTGTACTAAAAAATCGATTCTACACCTTAATATAAGATTGTGAAATTTTTCCAAATACACTGTCGTTATGGCTATATGACAACTCCAATAACCTCAAAACGGTTAATTAGCATAAATATGTATAGTTCATATTTTTACGCAACTTGGTATAGATTGCTTAGTGCATATGTACTAAAAAATCGATTCTACACCTTAATATAAGATTGTGAAATTTTTCCAAATACACTGTCGTTATGGCTATATGACAACTCCAATAACCTCAAAACGGTTAATTAGCATAAATATGTATAGTTCATATTTTTACGCAACTTGGTATCGATTGCTTAGTGCATATGTACTAAAAAATCGATTCTACACCTTAATATAAGATTGTGAAATTTTTCCAAATACACTGTCGTTATGGCTATATGACAACTCCAATAACCTCAAAACGGTTAATTAGCATAAATATGTATAGTTCATATTTTTACGCAACTTGGTATCGAGTGCTTAGAGCATATGTACTAAAAAATCGATTCTACACCTTAATATAAGATTGTGAAATTTTTCCAAATACACTGTCGTTATGGCTATATGACAACTCCAATAACCTCAAAACGGTTAATTAGCATAAATATGTATAGTTCATATTTTTACGCAACTTGGTATCGATTGCTTAGTGCATATGTACTAAAAAATCGATTCTACACCTTAATATAAGATTGTGAAATTTTTCCAAATACACTGTCGTTATGGCTATATGACAACTCCAATAACCTCAAAACGGTTAATTAGCATAAATATGTATAGTTCATATTTTTACGCAACTTGGTATCGATTGCTTAGTGCATATATACTAAAAAATCGATTCTTCACCTTAATATAAGATTGTGAAATTTTTCCAAATACACTGTCGTTATGGCTATATGACAACTCTAATAACCTCAAAACGGTTAATCAGCATAAATATGTATAGTTCATATTTTTACGAAACTGGGTATCGATTGCTTAGTGCATATGTACTAAAAAATCGATTCTACACCTTAATATAAGATTGTGAAATTTTTCCAAATACACTGTCGTTATGGCTATGTGACATTTCCAATAACCTCAAAACAGCTAATTAGCATAAATGTGTATAGTTCATATTTTTACGCAAATTGATTTTGATTGCTTAGTGCATATGTACTAAAAAATCGATTCTACACCTTAATATAAGATTGTGAAATTTTTCCAAATACACTGTCGTTATGGCTATATGACAACTCCAATAACCTCAAAACGGTTAATTAGCACAAATATGTATGGTTCATATTTTTAAGCAACTTGGAATAGATTGCTTGTTGCATATGTACTAAAAAATCGATTCTACACCTTAATATAAGATTGTGAAATTTTTCCAAATACACTGTCGTTATGGCTATATGACAACTCCAATAACCTCAAAACGGTTAATTAGCATACATATGTATAGTTCATATTTTTACGCAACTTGGTATCGATTGCTTAGTGCATATGTACTAAAAAATCGATTCTACACCTTAATATAAGATTGTGAAATTTTTCCAAATACACTGTCGTTATGGCTATATGACAACTCCAATAACCTCAAAACGGTTAATTAGCATACATATGTATAGTTCATATTTTTACGCAACTTGGTATCGATTGCTTAGTGCATGTGTACTAAAATATCGATTCTACACCTTAATATAAGATTGTGAAATTTTTCCAAATACACTGTCGTTATGGCTATATGACAACTCCA
>NW_026038501.1:0-10335 GCF_023373825.1 Bactrocera dorsalis
CAAGAACCGTTTAAGTATTAGCTGGTTAAATTATGCAGATAACAGTTTTCGGTGTTGACCCAATTTGCGTTCTCCATCACTGAAAAAATAGGTTATGGTATATTTGAGGGAATAATGGATTAAAAAAGCATCTCCACATTGGGTAACAGCTCAAAATTTATTTTGAAAGAAGACCACCGAAAACAGGAGCTTATTTTTAAATTTTTTATCAGATCCAAAAACTTAAAAGCTTTATTATTACTATAGATGAATACAAGTAATCATCGAAGGACGAGTAAAAATTTTGATTTTTGATAAAGTGTCGATTTAAAACCTTAAAAATCGAAATTATATTATAAAAATATATCTGTGAAGGTTATGTGAAATTTTCATGTCGAACGGTCCAACTGTTTCAGAGAATTATTTTTCATCGACTTTGAAAACAGTATTTCGATAAACACGAGTTTAACATTTTTGGCAGCCTATTACACTAAGCTAAAAAACTCTTACGCTCATATCACCGAAACCATTTGCTGCATCAACTTCAGGCACCAATAAATTTTTCGAGAATCAATTTTCGGAGATTATTCTCAAATACGCTTAGCGTCTATATACATATGTATGTACTCGTATGTATATGCAATAGGAATTTTTGAAATTCACAAATAGCAACTCAGAACGTTTCTTGTAAATTTTAGCAGCTGGGAATTTTTAAATACAATTAAAATCGAGCAATCGAAGGTTGGAATAGCCCTGAGCGTTCATCACCAATATCTGAAGTGGTATGAAGGTTGAATATATAACAATTGCCGAACATCATTATTTACATCAAAGTAAATACTAAATTTTGTAGGGGAAACATCGACACTAAAGATATACGTAAATACCTTGCTTCGCTATCTAAATCATTCTTTACAGATACATACATACATACAAGTATAAATAAATTGTACTGTCTTCCTTTCCAAGTTGCAACTATCGTAAGCTTTCTCCCGTTCAACATTTAATGAGATTTTCAAAATAAACTATAAATAGTAATATAAATAGTAAATAGTACGAGTATACATAAATTGCTTTTTTAAATCAGTGATTTCATTTCCCGCCCACCTTCGCCAAATCATTCCACCAAACTCCTGCAACCATTCGTTCGCACATACTTAGTTGCGCACGTGTTATTTGCTTCATAGTCCAAATCATTAAATTTTGCTGACGTCATGGACAGCAAATGCTCACATTATGTTACCCCTAGACTAGACTGTATGTACGTACGTACATCGCCCATAAGCTTTATTTACCTTTGATTAATAATAGTTTGCTATAATTATTCTCCAAAATATACGTGTTTGTCCGGAGCTAAGCAATTGGTGTACAAATTTGAAGCGAAATAATTTTAAATAATTTAGATAAAGTTCAAAATAGGTTTCTTGTGACAAAATAATATGATATTTATAAACAGTAGGATTACGATGTTTATAAACACTAAAAAGTCTTGTGGTAATTTGATTAAAAAAACAAGTAAGGAATGGCTAAGTTCGGGTGTCACCGGGACATTTTATGGCTCTCGCATGATCAAGTGATAATCGAGATTTCATTATCCGTCATTGTACATATTTTTTTTGGTTTTGCTGTAAAAATTAATTAGATTAGTAGATTCCTGAGAT
The DNA here is from genome assembly GCF_023373825.1 of Bactrocera dorsalis. Lineage (NCBI taxonomy): Eukaryota > Metazoa > Arthropoda > Insecta > Diptera > Tephritidae > Bactrocera > Bactrocera dorsalis. The sequence goes on from NW_026038501.1 coordinate 1,641, forward strand.
AAATGTTTTTTGGTCCATAAGTGAGCGACGCCACGCCCATTTTCAACATTTTAAAAAAAGAAGCCTTGGTGCAGCTTCCTTCTGCCATTTCTTCGGTAAAATTTTGTGTTTTTGACGTTTTTTGTTAGTCGGTTAACGCACTTTTAGGGATTTTTTCAACATAACCTTTCTTTGGGATGTGGGCGTGGTTATTATCCGATTTCTTCACATTTTTGGACTGTTATATGGAAATGCCTGGAAGGAAACGACCCTATAGAGAACTATAATACTCTCCTTAGCAACTTGTGTTGCCGAGAGTATAAAAATCCGTGCCAAGTTCTTCAAATAGAAAAGAACAGGATTTTGATCGGTCAGCGAAGTCGAGCGAGAAACACCGCTTCATACCCACAACTCGCCACCAAAATCATTCGAACTCTCTTGCCCTCTCTCTAACACTTGCTGTACTTTTCAACCAGTTGGATCACTTTTTTAATATTTTGATTCAGTTGTACGAGTCGAATGATCATTCAGAGCGAGGCCATGTCTTCCAACGATCTCTCGACCCGGCCTTTGAATGGCTTTGTATAACTTGTAGCTTGTTGCGTTTTAGACTGAAACTTAATCACCGTAAGAATTTTACAGCATTCGGAACAAAATTTGAGATTAATTCTTTGCTCAATATCTTTTATTAAAAGAAAAAATCGTAATTGATTCAAGTTTTGCTTTTCTAGAAAAAAGAGTAATTTTGCAATTATTCGGCAGAAATAATAGATTTGTGACAAATTTTTTATGATTTTATGTACATAAGTTATCGCGAAGAAAACGACACACCCTAATTCCCGTCGTAATAAGAGCCTACCACTCTGCACATGTCGCTAAGTCAGCACATTTTGCGTGAGAACATTGGCCAGACATCTAAGTAAACAAACACCATGCACGAGGCGCAAGGTCAGCAAAACGTCAGCAGAGGAGCTACAACGCGATGCGGGTTGGTGGCTTGAGCTAAGTTAGGAATAATTTAATGGGCACTTTATACTTGACAACTAAGCCGTGATGACGGCAAATAAAATAACTTCAAATTGAATAATACATTTGAATAATTGGCGCCCAACGTGGGGCTCGCGAGTGAAAAGTTTAATAGAAAAATATAAAGTTCTTAACTCGACTCGTGTAACTACGACAGTTGGCTCACTTAAAATCGACAACAATCAACTACTTGGACTCAGCGTGGACTTAAAGAAGAGACAACCTTTGGCCCGATCAATTAACCGGAAGAACCTGAACCTAATTTTAATCTATTCAAATCCAATGGGAAGGGTAAGTGAGATGCTCGTTTCCTGGAATAAATATAGCAATAATTGTGAATAAAATAAAGGAAAGTGACAGAACAAAAATTAATGAGTGAAGGTCTGGAAGACCTTTTTAGAAATTTAAAGTTAGGAAGTCAGAAAGCAAATATGAACACGGAACAAATAACCGAGTTAATTAAGGCGGAAGTTAGAAGTGCTTTGGCAGCACAAAGGTTGGAGTTCGATAGGAAGTTAGGAGCAATCCAAAACCAGGTGACAGGCAGCAGGCCAAAGGTAGAAAAATATCTAAAGGTATCTGTAAATCCACTAGTGACATGTGACATAACGCTTGATGCTATCAAATCACTTCCAGAATTTCATGGTCACATAGGCACATATGTGTCATGGCGCGAGGCGGCGCATAACGCTTATGAACTGTTCAAAAGGTACGATGGCAGTGAACGACACTACCAAGCAGTTACCATTTTGAGGAACAAAATAAGAGGGGCTGCCGATGCGGTCCTCTCATCGTTTAGTACTGTGCTGAACTTTAATGCCATTATAGCACGTTTAGACTTTACGTACGCGGACAAACGTCCCGTATATCTTATAGAGCAGGAATTATCTACCTTAAGACAGGGTTCTAGGTCCTGTCTGGAATTCTACGATGAGGTAGAAAAGAAGCTAACGTTACTAGCTAATAAGACTATAATGTCTTACGAGAGTAGCGTGGCAGAAATTATAAACGAGAAATATAGGGCAGATGCCCTAAGAGTTTTCATTTCCGGCTTAAGGAAGCCCTTATGCGACATTCTTTTCGCCTCACGGCCGTCTGACCTTCCGTCTGCTCTTGCTTTAGCACAGGAGGTAGACTCAAACCATGAGCGGTATGCGTTCGCGGCCAATTTTGCTGCCAGGAACGTCGAGGGCAACCACATTAAAAAAAATAATAATATAATTTTCAAGCCAGAACAACCATAGGACAAACACTTATGATCCACCCTCAGCTCATAAGAGCCCACACTACTATAGTAATAGGCAGTACAAACCCGGACATGCACCTCATTTTACGGAAAATCAAAGGGTAAATAACGGACGTGACAACGACAGACTAGTCAGAGCGGAACCAATGGACGTTGATCCATCCTTATCGAAATTTAAACACCAATCGTTTGACAGAGACCGAGGTGCCTATCAAGGAAACAGTAATAGAATGCAACAGGGCTATCAACAAAAACGTCCAGCAAATTCTGGACGTTACACAGGACCAAAGATCCAACGTGTTAATCATCTGGAGGAGGAAGTTGAGCTACAGAGTGAATCATTGTACGGTGCAGAAGCCGAACAAGCGGCGGATGACGTAAGTTTAGATCAACTTAATTTTTTAGGGGAAGGTCCCTCCTACCCTGGATTTCAAAGTTCCTAGGAGGGAAAGAAGTGAAACTCCTTATCGATACTGGTGCGTCGAGGAGTTATATGAAACCAACACCGGCTTTAAGGACACAACATTTCAGGGACACATTCTCTGTAAAATCTATTCACGGGGTTACTTCTATCATGGAAAAATGCTACATGAAAATATTTGGCGTAGTGGCAGAATTTTTCATCTTACCGGACTTAACATCATTTGATGGCGTGATTGGGCTCGACATACTAAACAGGGTCCATGCGAACATTGACCTTAAATCGAATACAATAAATCATGATTTTGGTGAGGAGGAAATCTTCTTCATTTCCAGTCATGACGTAAGCCATCTTAGGCTTCAAACAAATCTAGTACCAACAGACGTTAGGGAAGATTTTTCTAGAATGATCAAAAGGATGAATAGGGTTTTTGCTGACCCCAATGAGGCACTACCGTACAATACAAAGGTGATAGCAACAATTCGCACGGAGGACGAAACACCAGTTTACTCAAGATTATACCCGTACCCACTGAGTGTAGCGGATTTCGTGGACAAAGAAATCAAGGATTTGTTAGCAAATGGAGTTATCCGGCCATCAAGATCACCCTTTAACAACCCTATATGGGTGGTAAAGAAAAAGGGGGTAGACGAAAACGGACAGGCGAAGCAGAGATTAGTTATAGATTTTCGGAAACTCAATGAAAAAACTATCGGTGATAAATACCCAATTCCCGACATAACAGGAATTCTTTCCAATTTGGGTGGTAGTAAATACTTCACCACTTTGGACTTAAAATCTGGTTTCCATCAGATTAAACTATTGGAGCGTGATAGGGAAAAAAACAGCTTTCTCTGTCAAGAATGGCAAGTATGAATTTTGCCGGTTACCTTTTGGATTAAAAAACGCGCCGAGCATCTTTCAACGCGCCATAGACGACGTATTAAGAGAGCATATTGGGAAAAGCTGTTTTGTCTATGTAGACGATGTTATTATTTTTTCGGAAAACAAACAGCAGCATCTGAAAGATATAGAATCAATTTTAAATGAATTATTTAGGGCCAACATGAGAGTGTCAGTTGAAAAATCCAAATTTTTTAGGACTGAGGTCGAATACCTGGGGTTCTTAGTTTCACAAGGAGGAATAAAAACGTGTCCAGACAAAGTCGACACAATACGAAGTTTCCCTGAGCCCACCACTCTAAGGGGACTCAGATCATTCCTAGGTCTAGCGGGTTATTATAGATGTTTTATAAGGGATTTCGCTAGAATATCAAAACCATTGTCGAGCATCATGAGAGGCGAATACGGTCGAGTTACTGCGTCCCAATCAAAAAAAATCAGAATTGATTTGACGGACGAACAGAAAAAGACCTTCGAAACAATTAAAGAAATTTTAGCGTCAGAGGATGTAACCCTGACGTATCCAGATTTTAACAAACAATTCGACCTAACTACTGACGCGTCGGCTCATGCTATAGGCGCCGTCCTCTCTCAGGAGGGCAAACCGATTACCATGATTTCTCGCACTCTGTCCGGGAGCGAGGAGCATTACGCTACCAATGAAAGGGAATTGTTAGCTATTGTATGGGCATTGAAAGCTCTTAGAAACTACCTGTACGGCGTAACAAAACTTAATGTTTATACTGACCACCAGCCGCTGACCTTTGCGGTTTCGGATAGGAATCCTAATTCGAAAATTAAAAGATGGAAAGCCTTCATAGACGAATGCAACGCAAAGCTAATCTACAAACCAGGAAAGGAAAATGTGGTGGCAGACGCTCTATCTAGGCAACATATAAATGCTTTAGATAACACGAGCATCGAGACAATTCATAGCGAGGAATCATCAACCCATACAATTGAAAGATCGGAAAAACCGGTAAATTGCTTCCGCAACCAGATTATTGTGGAGGTAGGTACAGAACCTCAAAGAAAAACTTTTATAATTTTTGGAAAAAAGACAAGGCATATCATTTCTTACCGAGAAAAAAAGGATTTATTAGAACTTTTACAGGAGGCCGTAAACACAACAGCAGTAAACGCAATACACTGCGATCTGCATGCACTTGCACAGTTTCAGCACGAACTGGTCGAAATGTTTCCAACAGTTAAATTCAGACATACGGAGAAATTCGTTAACGACATTTCGAATCCGAATGAGCAGCAGGAAATTATCGCTGCAGAACATAACAGAGCGCATCGAGCAGCGCAGGAGAACACAAAACAAATTCTAGAGGATTACTTCTTTCCAAAAATGGAGAAAAAAGTTAAACAATTTGTGGGAAATTGTCGAACTTGCTCGCGGGCGAAGTATGATCGGCACCCAAAGAAGCAGCTTATTGCTCAAACGCCCATACCAACATATTGTGGAGAAATTCTTCACATTGACATATTTTCTACCGGGTCCAAGTTCTTCTTGACGTGCATCGACAAGTTTTCAAAATTTGCGATAGTACAGTCGTTGAAATCAAGAACGATAGTAGATGTCAAACCACAGCTCCTTCAGTTACTCAACATGTTTTTCGGTACTCGAATAGTTTATTGCGACAATGAGAAGTCGCTGAATTCACACAGCATCAAAGCTACATTAAAGAATCACTTCAATATCGACATTGCGAATGCTCCACCACTACATAGTACATCAAATGGTCAGGTGGAGCGATTTCATAGCACACTAATGGAAATAGCACGATGCCTTAAACTTGACAAAAATCTTGATGATGTTGAGGAAATTGTCCTTTTAGCTACGATTGAGTATAACAGGTCCATTCACACAGTAACGGGGATGAAGCCCCTTACCGTATTTCGTTCAATTAAAGATGACAACCAAATACCATGCCGCTTAAGAAACGCACAGGAAAGAGAACTAACAACTCATAATAAGAACAGGCAGGATAGGGAGTTCCCTGTTGGAGAAAAAGTACTTGTTAAAAATAACAGGAGACTAGGCAATAAGCTTACGCCTCTTTATACTGAGGAAGAGGTGGAAAAAGACATGGGTACAACAGTTTTAATAAAAGGGAGAAGGGTCCATAAGGACAACCTTCGTTAAACTTAATCTAGAACCTAGGCGTTTCTAATGATAAACAATTAACAAAAAATTTCATATATGTTTTTAGGATTTTCATAATTTTGGCCATATCAATATCGGTAACGACAGGAAGGTTAATCGACTATACCAATGCAAGGTACATTCCGGTGGTCGGTGAGGACCTTGTAATTTGGGAAAATTCAGGACACATCAAGCATGTTACCAACTTGACACTTTACGAATTACTGAGAGACGAGACAATTAATGCCACAGACCACTTTCCTCAGTCACATATGAGGAAGTTACTAGACGCGGACATAAACCAGATAAGTCGACTGATACAAATGATAAACGCTCACCACAGACAGGCGAGAAGCCTGAATGCCCTAGGGACAGTCCTGAAATACATTGCTGGAACTCCTGACCATGACGACTTCAATAGATTAATGAGCACAGAAGAACAGCTAATTAACTCGCAGGACAGACAGTTTACCATAAACACTCAAGTACAGAAAGAAATCAATAACCTTACCATTACAGTAAATAAAATCCTGAAATTAACAAAAGAAAGAGAAATAAACACCGGTCACCTTTATGACATACTACTGGCTAGAAACAGAGCAATTATTACAGAATTAAATAACATTATAACAGCTGTCACTTTCGCCAAAATTGGGGTCTTAAGTCCCATTCTCTTAGACAGTAACGAAATAAATTTCATAACAGGAGACGAGCACTTCACTGACCTTACCGTGGCCGATGTTATGGCAGTAGCTAGAATTAAGATATTACAGTATAATAACATAATTTACTTTTTAATAAGATATCCGATTCCTATGTTTAGATGTAAGAAAATTACTATTTTACCGGTAGCTCATGGCCACCAAATCCTGCACCTAGAAGAATCCATCTTAGCCAAGTGTTATAACCATACCGTAGCCGTAAAGAACTGCAGCGACACAACACCAACGTTTTGCTTACCATCTCCGACTACATCATGCGCTCTGCAACTACTGACTCGCAAACACCGCTAATTGCAGTACAACATTTAACAACCTCACACCAATTTCACCGATAAGTGACGGCCTTGTTGTCATCAATGACCAATTGGCTGTCATCGAGGAAAATAATGAGGTCCCTATTACGGTCAACGGAACATACCTCGTGGTCTTCAAAAACAACGTAAAGATTAATGGTACGACTTTTTATAACGAAAATTCTACATTGCCTCTAAAACCTGAAACTCCATGGGCTTCTACAATCAACTTGACGCAGCACACAGAAATATTAAGCGCTTCTTACCTTCACCATGTGAATCTAGAGAATGTTCAAAGGATCAATCACCTGCAGCGATCAATCCATTATGGCCACGTTACAGGTTCTCAGCCATTGGTGTCTTATTAATCATGGCATTCACTGTTTACGTCCTTCTCAGGATAAGGAGGACCAAGAGAGAGATTATCATAGCCAGGTCCGTTGAAACTGCAATTAAAACCGCTTCTTTGAGGACCGAGGACGTTCCCCATTTAGAAGGGGAGGAGTTATCGCGAAGAAACGACACACCCTAATTCCCGTCGTAATAAGAGCCTACCACTCTGCACATGTCGCTAAGTCAGCACATTTTGCGTGAGAACATTGGCCAGACATCTAAGTAAACAAACACCATGCACGAGGCGCAAGATCAGCAAAACGTCAGCAGAGGAGCTACAACGCGATGCGGGTTGGTGGCTTGAGCTAAGTTAGGGAATAATTTAAGGGACACTTTATACTTGACAACTAAGCCGTGATGACGGCAAATAAAAGTAACTTCAAATTGAATAATACATTTGAATAATTTATATAAACGAATAAACGTTCTTGGTATCGTATTACCTAAATATTAAAATGATTACTTAAGTTATGCCGGGTCGTTGACAGTAATAATGAAATGTCGAATCAGCACAACGGCCCTAAGTAAATTACGCTAAGCATAGTTTAAGAATGAAATAATAATTTAATAAAGAACCTGACGGTAAACCGCACAGTACGGTGAAAGGTTTTTTATTCAAAATAAAACGCAGAAAACGTAACTCGCGCGAGGGTAGAGAAAGCCTAAAAACTAAAAAGTAAGGCTACGCGAGTGAGTAAAAATTACAATACCGAGTAATACACAAAAGCGGCTACCGGAGCCCCAAAGGATAAAGAATAATAACGTCGACGGACCAAAGATATCCTGATAGGAAGCTGTCCCCTTACACCGGACTGAAAGCGTTAGGATCCGATAGGAAGGAAACGCACCCTCCACCACGTGCGCAACGAGGGACCCTAGTAGGACAGCAAACGGGACGACACCCCTTGCGCCAGGAGGCTAGATATAAATAAGCATATAGATTAAGAAATATTAAATTAATTAATTAAAAAATTAAGAAATTTATAAAGCATTTGGAAAAAGTGGAAAGAGATAATTAAAAACCCAGAGAATTATAAACTATAAACAAAATAAGAACGGCTTGTACAGCCAATAAATTATAAGAACGAAAGAGCCGAGATTCACCACCTAACGGGGGACCCTCCAGAGGATAAGGACATATAACTAAAAACAATAATATCCTCAAAATATCCAATAAAATTATGCCAAGCAATCCCATACGACCTGCTGTGCTAAACGCACCCACCGCAGGCAACACCCAAACATCTCATCCTGTTCCAAATTCTGGCGAATTGAATCTGGAACAATTAACCAATATTATAAGTGGTGTGGTCACAAACATTTTAAGACAAGAAGGACGAAACATAGTCCAAGCTGCGCTTAATCCAAACGCAAACTTTGTAAACTTAACTGACGTGACTATAGACCCTACACTGACAAACAACGTCAACGACTTAGACAAAATCCCTGATGTGGTAAGATGTCTTCGTGAATTCTCTGGGAATCCAGGAGAATTCAGTTCATGGAAGAAAAGCGTGGACAGAATTTTGGAAATATACGAACCTCAAAGAGGATCGCAAA
>NW_026038502.1:0-10323 GCF_023373825.1 Bactrocera dorsalis
GATTCTACGCCTTAATGTAGATTGTTGAAATTATTTCCAAATGCGACTGTCGTTCTATTGGCTATAATGACATCTCCAAGGAACCTCAAAACGGACTAATTAGAATAATCTGTATAGTTCATTATTTTGACGCAACTTGTTGAATAGATTTGGTTAGTGCTGCATGTTACTAAAATTCTATAGACTTCTACACCTTAATATAATATTACTTAGTGCATATGGTACTACAAAAATCGTTTCTAAACACCTTTAATATAAGATTGTGAATTTTTTTCCAATACCTATCGTTCGACGCGATATATGATGAACATCCAATAACCTTAAAAAGACGGCTAATTTATTGCGATATATATGTATAGTTAATATTTTTACACAACTTGGCATCGATTGCTAAGTGTTTGTGTACTAATAAATCGATTCTGTCTACGTCCTTAATGTAAGATTGTGCAATTTATCCAAATAGCACTGTCGTTTTACGGCTAGTATGAACATCTCCAAGAACCTCAAAACGGTTAATTAGCATAAATATGTAAAAATAGTTCGTATTTTTACGCAACTTGGTATCGGCTAACTTAGTGCATATGTACTTAGAACATAGCAATTCTACAACACCTTAATATAAGATTGTGAAATTTTTCCAAATACACCTGTTGCGTTTATGGCTGATATGACATCTCCAATAACCTCAAAAACAGCGAATTAGTATAAATTTGTAAAGTTTTCATATTTTTACACAACTTGGTATCGGTTACTTAGTGCATATGTACTAGTGATGAGCGATATTTCACTACCGGTGATTTTTTCACTGTGATTGAAAAATCGCAAATCGCATCTGCGATCACTTTTTATAAATAGCCATTTCGCTTCTATGAACTGCGATTGCGATCGCAGTTCGAAACTCTGATCGCAGTTCGAACCATGAATTCCGATTAGCAGTTCGCGACACTGTGATTTACGATAGCAGTCCGAACCTGTGAATTACGATCGCAATAGCAAATAGCAGAAAAGTAACAACTTTCTTCAGGGTATTGTATATATCGTATATGCTATTTTGCGTCATAGCGTTTGAAGTTTTGAGTGTAACGTTCTTATATTTTTTAATAATGGCAGGAAATGTATCAATTAAAAGAAGTGAAGTGTGATGTTTTAAGTGGTAGATGAAATATAATCAAAATCGAATATTTTTATTTGTTTTAATAAAATTTTTAATTGAACTTATTGTTAAAACCAAATTTGAAAGCTTTTTGTGTTGAAAACAAGAATTGTAACTAATTAATTTCAGAAAAAATATGGAATAAAAAAATTACGGGTTTTTAATATTTTCCCGAAGATTAGGAAAGGCTCTCCCGTTATTAATTTGGTCTTGAAAATATTATAAGCGAGTATTCAAAACATTCTGATGGATTATGGAGTTTATAGTTTTTTCTTTGGAAAATATTAAAAGCGAGATCATACCCAACATACAAATGAACTATGCAATAAGCTCTAAGTTTCAGGTAGCCGAACCGCTCCAACATTTGCGAAAATGTAGTGAAAAGAAAGGCGTAAAAACTTGACTCGAATTACAGGAACCAAAAGAGAATTTACCGCCAATAACAACAAAAGGTTCAGTCGTTCCCACGACAGTCGGGTGTACGTAACTGGACGGGACCCGGACTTGTATTCGGTCAAACACTGTCAAATCGGCAGAATCTGCCGCTACAACAACAACAAAAGGTCTCCGTTTTAACGTCGACTTAGTTGCGATCGCAAAAACAATATAAAATCACAGTGACTTGAAAATAGCAATCACTGAAATCACAGTGATTTAAAAGTCGCAATATCGCTCATCTCTAATATGTACTACAAAATCGATTCTACACCTTAATATAAGATTGTGAAATTTTTCCAAATACACTATCGTTACGGCTATATGACATCTCCAATAACCTTAAAACGGTTAATTAGCATAAATATGTATAGTTCATATTTTTACGCAACTTGGTATCGATTGCTTAGTGCATATGTACTAAAAAATCGATTCTACACCTTTATATAAGATTGTGAAATTTTTCCAAATACACTGTCGTTATGGCTCTATGACAACTCCAATAACCTCAAAATGGTTAATTAGTATAAAGTTGTACAGTTCATATTTTTACGCAACTTGGTATCGATTGCTTAATGTATATGTACTAAAAAATGGATTCTACACCTTAATATAAGATTGTGAAATTTTTCCAAATACACTGTCGTTATAGCTATATGACAACTCCAATAACCTCAAAACAGCTAATTAGTATAAATTTGTAAAGTTCATATTTTTACACAACTTGGTATCGGTTACTTAGTGCATATGTACTACAAAATCGATTCTACACCTTAATATGAGATTGTGAAATTTTTCTAAATACACTGTCGTTATGGCTATATGACATCTCCAATAACCTCAAAAGGGTTAATTAGTATAAATTTGTTTAGTTCATATTTTTACGCAACTTGGTATCGATTGCTTAATGTATATGTACTAAAAAATGGATTCTACACCTTAATATAAGATTGTGAAATTTTTCCAAATACACTGTCGTTATGGCTATATGACATCTCCAATAACCTCAAAACAGCTAATTAGTATAAATTTGTAAAGTTCATATTTTTACGCAACTTGGTATCGGTTACTTAGTGCATATGTACTAAAAAATCGATTCTACATCTAAATATAAGATTGTGAAATTTTTCCAAATACACTGTCGTTATGGCTATATGACAACTCCAATAACCTCAAAACGGTTAATTAGCATAAATATATATAGTTCATATTTTTACGCAACTTGGTATCGATTGCTTAATGTATATGTACTAAAAAATGGATTCTACACCTTAATATAAGATTGTGAAATTTTTCCAAATGCACTGTCGTTATAGCTATATGACATCTCCAATAACCTCAAAACGGCTAATTAGAATAATATGTATAGTTCATATTTTGACGCAACTTGGTATAGATTGGTTAGTGCATGTGTACTAAAATATCGATTCTACACCTTAATATAAGATTGTGAAATTTTTCCAAATACACTGTCGTTATGGCTATATGACATCTCCAATAACCTCAAAACAGCTAATTAGTATAAATTTGTAAAGTTCATATTTTTACGCAACTTGGTATAGATTGCTTAGTGCATCTGTACTAAAAAATCGATTCTACACCTTAATATAAGATTGTGAAATTTTTCCAAATACACTGTCGTTATGGCTATATGACAACTCCAATAACCTCAAAACAGCTAATTAGTATAAATTTGTAAAGTTGATATTTTTACACAACTTGGTATCGGTTACTTAGTGCATATGTACTACAAAATCGATTCTACACCTTAATATAAGATTGTGAAATTTTTCCAAATACACTGTCGTTATGGCTATATGACAACTCTAATAACCTCAAAACAGCTAATTAGCATAAATAGGTAAATTTCATATTTTTACGCAACTTGGTATCGGTTACTTCGTGCATATGTACTAAAAAATGGATTCTACACCTTAATATAAGATTGTGTAATTTTTCCAAATACACTGTCGTTATGGCTATATGACAACTCCAATAACCTCAAAACGGTTAATTAGCATAAATATATATAGTTCATATTTTTACGCAACTTGGTATCGATTGCTTAATTTATATGTACTAAAAAATGGATTCTACACCTTAATATAAGATTGTGAAATTTTTCCAAATGCACTGTCGTTATGGCTATATGACATCTCCAATAACCTCAAAACGGCTAATTAGAATAATATGTATAGTTCATATTTTGACGCAACTTGGTATAGATTGGTTAGTGCATGTGTACTAAAATATCGATTCTACACCTTAATATAAGATTGTGAAATTTTTCCAAATACACTGTCGTTATGGCTATATGGGAACTCCAATAACCTCAAAACGGTTAATTAGCATAAATATGTATAGCTCATATTTTTACGCAACTGGGTATCGATTGCTTAGTGCATGTGTACTAAAAAATCGATTCTACGCCTTAATGTAAGATTGTGAAATTTATCCAAATACACTGTCGTTACGGCTATATGACATCTCCAAGAACCTCAAAACGGTTAATTAGCATAAATATGTATAGTTCGTATTTTTACGCAACTTGGTATAGATTGGTTAGTGCATGTGTACTAAAATATCGATTCTACACCTTAATATAAGATTGTGAAATTTTTCCAAATACACTGTCGTTATGGCTATATGACAACTCCAATAACCTCAAAACGGTTAATTGGCATAAATATGTATAGTTCATATTTTTACGCAACTTGGTATAGATTGCTTGGTGCATATGTACTAAAAAATCGATTCTACACCTTAATATAAGATTGTGAAATTTTTCCAACTACACTGTCGTTACGGCTATATGACAACTCCAATAACCTCAAAACAGCTAATTATCATAAATATGTAAAGTTCATATTTTTACGCAACTTGGTATCGGTTACTTAGTGCATATGTACTAAAAAATCGATTCTACACCTTAATATAAGATTGTGAAATTTTTCCAAATACACTGTCGTTATGGCTATATGGGAACTCCAATAACCTCAAAACGGTTAATTAGCATAAATATGTATAGCTCATATTTTTACGCAACTGGGTATCGATTGCTTAGTGCATGTGTACTAAAAAATCGATTCTACGCCTTAATGTAAGATTGTGAAATTTTTCCAAATGCACTGTCGTTATGGCTATATGACATCTCCAAGAACCTCAAAACGGCTAATTAGAATAATATGTATAGTTCATATTTTGACGCAACTTGGTATAGATTGGTTAGTGCATGTGTACTAAAATATCGATTCTACACCTTAATATAAGATTACTTAGTGCATATGTACTACAAAATCGATTCTACACCTTAATATAAGATTGTGAAATTTTTCCAAATACACTGTCGTTACGGCTATATGATAACTCCAATAACCTTAAAACGGCTAATTTGCATATATATGTATAGTTAATATTTTTACACAACTTGGCATCGATTGCTAAGTGTATGTGTACTAAAAAATCGATTCTACGCCTTAATGTAAGATTGTGAAATTTATCCAAATACACTGTCGTTACGGCTATATGACATCTCCAAGAACCTCAAAACGGTTAATTAGCATAAATATGTATAGTTCGTATTTTTACGCAACTTGGTATCGGCTACTTAGTGCATATGTACTTAAAATATCAATTCTACACCTTAATATAAGATTGTGAAATTTTTCCAAATACACTGTCGTTATGGCTATATGACAACTCCAATAACCTCAAAACAGCTAATTAGTATAAATTTGTAAAGTTCATATTTTTACACAACTTGGTATCGGTTACTTAGTGCATATGTACTAGTGATGAGCGATATTTCACTACCGGTGATTTTTTCACTGTGATTGAAAAATCGCAAATCGCATCTGCGATCACTTTTTATAAATAGCATTTCGCTTCTATGAACTGCGATTGCGATCGCAGTTCGAAACTCTGATCGCAGTTCGAACCAGTGATTTACGATAGCAGTTCGAACCTGTGAATTACGATCGCAATAGCAAATAGCAGAAAAGTAACAACTTTCTTCAGGGTATTGTATATATCGTATATGCTATTTTGCGTCATAGCGGTTTGAAGTTTTGAGTGTAACGTTCTTATAATTTTTAATAATGGCAGGAAATGTATCAATTAAAAGAAGTGAAGTGTGATGTTTGAAGTGGTAGATGAAATATAATCAAAATCGAATATTTTTATTTGTTTTAATAAAATTTTTAATTTAACTTATTGTTAAAACCAAATTTGAAAGCTTTTTGTGTTGAAAACAAGAATTGTAACTAATTAATTTCAGAAAAAATATGGAATAAAAAAATTACGGGTTTTTAATATTTTCCCAAAGATTAGGAAACTCCCGTTATTAATTTGGTCTTGAAAATATTATAAGCGAGTATTCAAAACATTCTGATGGATTATGGAGTTTATAGTTTTTCTTTGAAAATATTAAAAGCGGATCATACCAACATACAAATGAACTATGCAATAAGCTCTAAGTTTCAGGTAGCCGAACCGCTCCAACATTTGCGAAAATGTAGTGAAAAGAAAGGCGTAAAAACTTGACTCGAATTACAGGAACCAAAAGAGAATTTACCGCCAATAACAACAAAAGGTTCAGTCGTTCCCACGACAGTCGGGTGTACGTAACTGGACGGGACCCGGACTTGTATTCGGTCAAACACTGTCAAATCGGCAGAATCTGCCGCTACAACAACAACAAAAGGTCTCCGTTTTAACGTCGACTTAGTTGCGATCGCAAAAACAATATAAAATCACAGTGATTTGAAAATAGCAATCACTGAAATCACAGTGATTTAAAAGTCGCAATATCGCTCATCTCTAATATGTACTACAAAATCGATTCTACACCTTAATATAAGATTGTGAAATTTTTCCAAATGCACTGTCGTTATGGCTATATGACATCTCCAATAACCTCAAAAGGGTTAATTAGTATAAACTTGTATAGTTCATATTTTTACGCAACTTGGTATCGATTGCTTAATGTATATGTACTAAAAAATGGATTCTACACCTTAATATAAGATTGTGAAATTTTTCCAAATGCGCTGTCGTTATGGCTATATGACATCTCCAATAACCTCAAAACGGTTAATTAGTATAAATATGTATAATTCATATTTTTACGAAACTGGGTATCGATTGCTTAATGTATATGTACTAAAAAATGGATTCTACACCTTAATATAAGATTGTGAAATTTTTCCAAATGCACTGTCGTTATGGCTATATGACATCTCCAATAACCTCAAAAGGGTTAATTAGTATAAATTTGTATAGTTCATATTTTTACGCAACTTGGTATAGATTGCTTGGTGCATATGTACTAAAAAATCGATTCTACACCTTAATATAAGATTGTCAAATATTTCCAAATACACTGTCGTTATGATTATGTGGCAACTCCAATAACCTCGAAACGGTTAATTAGCATAAATATGTATAGTTCATATTTTCACGCAACTTGGTATCGATTGCTTAGTGCATGTGTACTAAAAAATGGATTCTACACCTTAATATAAGATTGTGAAATTTTTCCAAATACACTATCGTTACGGCTATATGACATCTCCAATAACCTTAAAACGGTTAATTAGCATAAATATGTATAGTTCATATTTTTACGCAACTTGGTATCGGCTACTTAGTGCATATGTACTAAAAAATCGATTCCACACCTTAATATAAGATCGTGAAATTTTTCCAAATACACTGTCGTTACGGCTATATGACAACTCCAATAACCTCAAAACGGTTAATTAGCATAAATATGTATAGTTCATATTTTTACGCAACTTGGTATCGATTGCTTAATGTATATGTACTAAAAAATGGATTCTACACCTTAATATAAGATTGTGTAATTTTTCCAAATACACTGTCGTTACGGCTATATGACATCTCCAAAAACCTCAAAACGGTTAATTAGCATAAATTTGTATAGTTCGTATTTGGTTTCGGCTACTTAGTGCATATGTACTTAAAAAATAGATTCTACACCTTAATATAAGATTGTGAAATTTTTCCAAATACACTGTCGTTATGGCTATATGACAACTCCAATAACCTCAAAAGGGTTAATTAGTATAAATTTGTATAGTTCATATTTTTACGCAACTTGGTATCGATTGCTTAATGTATATGTACTAAAAAATGGATTCTACACCTTAATATAAGATTGTGAAATTTTTCCAAATACACTGTCGTTATAGCTATATGACAACTCCAATAACCTCAAAAGGGTTAATTAGTATAAATGTGTATAGCTCATATTTTTTCGCAACTGGGTATCGATTGCTTAGTGCAGATGTAATTAAAAAATCGATTCTACGCCTTAATATAATATTGTACAATTTTTCCAAATACACTGTCGTTATGGCTATATGACAACTCCAATAACCTCAAAAAGGCTAATTAGCATAAATATGTATAGTTCATATTTTTACGCAACTTGTTATAGATTACTTAGTGCATGTGTACTAAAATATCGATTCTACACCTTAATATAAGATTGTGAAATTTTTCCAAATACACTGTCGTTATGGCTATATGACAACTCCAATAACCTCAAAACGGTTAATTAGCATAAATATGTATAGTTCATATTTTTACGCAACTTGGTATCGATTGCTTAATGTATATGTACTAAAAAATGGATTCTACACCTTAATATAAGATTGTGTAATTTTTCCAAATACACTGTCGTTACGGCTATATGACATCTCCAAAAACCTCAAAACGGTTAGTTAGCATAAATATGTATAGTTCGTATTTTTACGCAACTTGGTATCGGCTAGTTATGTAGTGCACATGTACTTAAAAAATCGATTCTACACCTTAATATAAGATTGTGAAATTTTTCCAAATACACTGTCGTTACGGCTATATGATAACTCCAATAACCTTAAAACGGCTAATTTGCATATATATGTATAGTTAATATTTTTACACAACTTGGTATCGATTGCTAAGTGCATATGTACTAAAAAATCGATTCTACGCCTTAATATAAGATTGTGAAATTTATCCAAATACACTGTCGTTACGGCTATATGACATCTCCAAAAACCTCAAAACGGTTAATTAGCATAAATATGTATAGTTCGTACTTTTACGCAACTTGGTATCGGCTACTTAGTGCATATGTACTTAAAATATCGATTCTACACCTTAATATAAGATTGTGAAATTTTTCCAAATACACTGTCGTTATGGCTATATGACAACTCCAATAACCTTAAAACAGCTAATTAGTATAAATTTGTAAAGTTCATATTTTTACACAACTTGGTATCGGTTACTTAGTGCATATGTACTAGTGATGAGCGATATTTCACTACCGGTGATTTTTTCACTGTGATTGAAAAATCGCAAATCGCAACTGCGATCACTTTTTATAAATAGCATTTCGCTTCTATGAACTGCGATTGCGATCGCAGTTCGAAACTGTGATCGCAGTTCGAACCAGTGATTGCGATCGCAGTTCGAACCTGTGATTTGCGATAGCAGTTCGAACCTGTGAATTACGATCGCAATAGCAAATAGCAGAAAAGTAACAACTTTCTTCAGGGTATTGTAAATATCGTATACGCTATTTTGCGTCATAGCGGTTTGAAGTTTTGAGTGTAACGTTCTTATAATTTTTAATAATGGCAGGAAATGTATCAATTAAAAGAAGTGAAGTGTGATGTTTGAAGTGGTACATGAAATATAATCAAAATCGAATATTTTTATTTGTTTTAATAAAATTTTTAATTTAACTTACTGTTAAAACCAAATTTGAAAGCTTTTTGTGTTGAAAACAAGAATTGTAACTAATTAATTTCAGAAAAAATATGGAATAAAAAAATTACGGGTTTTTAATATTTTCCCAAAGATTGGGAAACTCCCGTTATTAATTTGGTCTTGAAAATATTATAAGCGAGTATTCAAAACATTCTGATGGATTATGGAGTTTATAGTTTTTCTTTGAAAATATTAAAAGCGGATCATACCAACATACAAATGAACTATGCAATAAGCTCTAAGTTTCAGGTAGCCGAACCGCTCCAACATTTGCGAAAATGTAGTGAAAAGAAAGGCGTAAAAACTTGACTCGAACTATAGGAACCAAAAGAGAATTTACCGCCAATAACAACAAAAGGTTCAGTCGTTCCCACGACAGTCGGGTGTACGTAACTGGACGGGACCCGGACTTGTATTCGGTCAAACACTGTCAAATCGGCAGAAACTGCCGCTACAACAACAACAAAAGGCCTCCGTTTTAACGTCGACTTAGTTGCGATCGCAAAAACAATATAAAATCACAGTGATTTGAAAATAGCAATCACTGAAATCACAGTGATTTAAAAGTCGCAATATCGCTCATCTCTAATATGTACTACAAAATCGATTCTACACCTTAATATAAGATTGTGAAATTTTTCCAAATGCACTGTCGTTATGGCTATATGACATCTCCAATAACCTCAAAAGGGTTAATTAGTATAAACTTGTATAGTTCATATTTTTACGCAACTTGGTATCGATTGCTTAATGTATATGTACTAAAAAATGGATTCTACACCTTAATATAAGATTGTGAAATTTTTCCAAATACACTGTCGTTATGGCTATATGACAACTCCAATAACCTCAAAACGGTTAATTAGCATAAATATGTATAGTTCATATTTTTACGCAACTTTGTATAGATTGCTTAGTGCATATGTACTAAAAAATCGATTCCACACCTT
>NW_026038503.1:0-10228 GCF_023373825.1 Bactrocera dorsalis
TGTACTGGAGCACTATCAAAGGCCCGATCGAAGCGGAAGAACTATGCTTCAGCAGATTGGGCAGCATGGGGCAGGAGGTGCCAAAAGGAGTAGGAATAGGTCTTTTAATAATGAAGACTACAATGAAGTAGAAAACGAGGATGACGTGTCACGCTGCCCCTGCCAAGGGCAGAAAGATGGATCAGGAAGCAAGCACGGGGCGGCACTGAAAGCGGTTGATAGCAGGGGAAAAGGCAATGAGCTGAGGGCGGCAGAGAACCTGGCATGATAGGTGTAAACCATGGAGAAATAGGGAGGACCGAGCTGCTTAAGTAATGATGCTTATTGTTAGTGGTTGTCAAACGCGAGCAAAGTATGCAAATTCATCAGAATAAGCTGGCTAATATGACAAGTTTTTATGCCACGTAGGCTTGAACGTATTCGGGAAAACCTGTATGTTTTCGAGCGGGAAGAAGTAGGGGCTAGATGAGAGTAGCTGGCTCGCTACGTTGGATCCCGAATAATTCAGAGCTCTAACGGTTCCAGAGCAAGAAAGGAGATGTTAAGTGTTTCACACATGGATAACGATAGTGTGGGTAAAAGGTGGTTCGGGTTAAGTAAACTAACTATTACCCTCTAATTTAAGAAGGAGATTTACTGGCATTGGTAGCATCTCTTAACAACAAGCAGGAGGGAAAGGAGTTTTGCGCAGTGTAATGCAGCAATGTCGGTAATAGAAGAAATTTTTCTAGCGAATATGTCGGAGGTGGTGTGCTGGACTGATGCTACAACGCGGCTTATAAGGAGTCTATATAAATGGCAGGCAAAAATGTTTACGCACTAGGAAATCTAAGCCGCCCGAAACAGCCAATGTGCTACTCTGCGCAGCCCACTGGCAAAGCTGCATTTGGATATTGGAGGTTTAACACTTCATTCCGTTTTTTTCACATGCACGGTCGTCAACCAGAGTTCCTCACGCCGATCTTCGGCCGCCTCAATATGTGACTACCTTGAACATTGTAACTAAATGAAATTGAGCTTAATTAGATTTTATAATTTTTTAAGACGATATGAAATTTTGGCCTGCCATTTTCCTATGTCTAAATAGACAGGTCGACCGGAACAACTTGGGCATCATTATATAGTTATATGTAATATTCTTATACCATAGGTCTCCGATGTCAACAATTGTCTTACTTGGCTAAATTTTAGTATGCTATATATTAAAAGCTGGGGTTAACACTTGTTCGTGTATCTACATACAGACGGGTGACGTTTTTTGTGGAGGTTAGGATTTTCATGCATAGAATTTGACAGATTATCCACGTGGGATTTGCAGACTATTCCGGTTCAAAGAGGGAAAGATGCTCAGATATGCTTTGACATTTCATCATGAATAGACTTTGACTAACGAGCATACGCTTGCAAATCACTTTGAAATTTTATTACCGAATAATCAGTGTTCGAGGTTTCGAAATGTGTTTCGCGCGCTGTGTTTTTTGTTCATGCGATGAAGGCTCATTTCTGGTTGAATGGCTACGGTAAATAAGCTTAAAATTGTCCGCATTTTGGGTGTGAGAGCAACCGTAGAAGAGCCGTTCAAGAACTGCCCGATACATCCCGAAAACATGCACTGTTTGGGAATGTGGAAGTTTGTACGCTGAGTGTAATCATTGGATCGCGTATTATTTTACAAAGGAAGAAGGATGGCTGTTTCGCGACAGCAAACGTTTCGGTGAAAATGAGCGATCGATATCGGTTCGATGCTAACAAACTTTTATCGTCTGACCAAGACAAACAATGGAACACAGTAACTGAACTTGGCAAATTGACATAGTGGCATTTCGAACATAGATGTGCCGCCACATAGCCTAGCACAGCGCGCCGGATTCTGATGGCGCGATATTTGAGGGAAGAAACTTCGGAGCTAACAATTCTATGCTGCAAGACAATGGAGACTCCTTAAGTTAGGCCACCCGACTGAATCATGGCGATTTAAACCGGCCTATTAGACTATTTTTTGTGGGCTAAACGTCAAGTCCTAAAAGTCTACCAGAAAATAAGCCTAGCAATCTATTCCTACGCTTTGGGAAATGACCAACAATCTGTCCGAAGAAAATTCGGGCTACATTCCGCCCGAACATGCGCGAAAAAACGAATATGCCCAAAAACAATTAGACTCTTCACCTGGGGGGAACTGGCACCTTACCTAAGACGCCCAAAATAGCAAACAGAAGCTCGCGGGTCAACATTTAAATAGAAATTGATCTTCCAAAACAAAG
Organism: Bactrocera dorsalis; assembly: GCF_023373825.1. Lineage (NCBI taxonomy): Eukaryota > Metazoa > Arthropoda > Insecta > Diptera > Tephritidae > Bactrocera > Bactrocera dorsalis. The sequence continues at coordinate 2,262 of NW_026038503.1, forward strand.
TACATGATCATGAAGCGCACATCTAACGTTTGTTTGTTCACAATAAAGAAACACTATGAGTATTCTTTGCAAATTTTGATTATGCGTTTTTTTTTGTTTTATTAAAAGTTATTCCAACAAAGTCTTCTTCAAAAAATCACCCTCGTTATTATCACGCCATAAAGATATAGAATAGATTGGCAACAATAAACTGATTATCCAATCTAAATATGAACTTTATTGTACTTTTTGCATTATCAAAACACATAAATTTCGCGGCAGGTACTAAAAACGGGCTGGACGAAGGAGTCCCCGCTCAAAGGGTCTAGTATGTATAATACACAAATGAATCGCGTGCAAAAATGTGTTGGTAACATTGGCGCAATAACTCAACAACAGCCTGGGGGTGAAACAAAATGTTTTCTTGCAATTCATATTTTTAAGACTTTAAACCTGGGAAAAAATTCGAATAATTGGCCAGGAAAACCCGGCTAAAAACAGTCCTTTTTTCCATACAAACGAATGAATGTTTGTTTGTTAGTAACTCTAAGAGGAACGGCTGCACCTACCTTGATGAAATTTTCAGAGGTTGTTCTTTGAGGATCGGGAGCAGATTTAGAAATAAAAATACGCTTATACCGTTGAATGAGAACAAGTCGGAAAATTGGGGATATTTCCAGAAAGTAACTTTTTTCGCATATACATACTTTTATATATTTTTTATTAAAATTTTTATTATTTTGGATTTTGTACATTACTTAAATCGTTCAATTTCGGTCGCTTACTTTTTTATTCCGGCTATTCAAGAAAAAAATTATTAACTGTTACGTTTTACAAAGTGATCAATTACAGATTGAAATTTGTTACGAAGCCATGAATAGGTCCATCTAATATAGCAAGGCGTAAGAAGTACTCCCAGGATGCGATCGTCATCGATGTCATCAGCCCGACTTTTCAAACAACAGATGGCGATGTTTGTATGGAACTTTATCTTGAAGCAACGTATGGTATATATGATGCTGTTAGATGATGAAAAAAAAGAGGTTTGCACATTTTCCTTGATGGATGGGGATGGTGGTTACACCCTAGATGCGAAAATTGGATGAAATGATTTCTCTGCTCAAATTCTCTGATCCCAGAGTATATATTCAGAATTATACGAAATGGTGACAACCAATATGGTTCATAGTTGACCTTGCGTATATCAAAATCCACACTTCGGTTTATAATGTGCTGCCAATAAATGTACGAAACACTATCTCCGTGCTTTTCTTTCGGGAAAACGCAACCTGGAAATTATTATCGAAGTTGACATCGTACCATATTCGACACTGTTGTTATACTTCACATTCATAAACGGTCATGTCCTAATGTTTGAGTATCTGCAATTTGGTGGGGGGGGGGTAAAACATCTTCTTAATATTGGTGTCAGATCGACTATTTAGCGCGAATTATGTCCGAAGTTAACAACAGCGCGCCAGTCGTTTTCTTTCTGTTTCGCTACAGTACGTGGCGACCAATTGATATGATTTCAAAGCGAAGGCCAGGTTACTGTCTCCACCCGGTGCCTTTTCCAACGGAGTGGAGGTCTTCTCCTTCTTCTCTCTGCTTCCCGTGCGGCGGGTACCTGCGTCGAATAACGTTCAGACTAGTAGTGTTTTCGTCCATCCGAACAACATGACCTAGGCGCAGCGTAGCCACTGAACTATGTCAATGTCGTCGCATATCTCGTAAACAGCTCATCGTTCCATCGAATGCGAAATTCGCCGTGACCAACACGCAAAAGACCATAAACCAGACCAGAACTTTTCTCTCGAAAACTCGCAACGTCGACCTCATTCAGTTGTTGTCATCGTCCGAATCCTTTGCACCATATGGCAAGGACGGGTAATTTATGGGTGACTTATAGAGTTTTATAGGTTTTTGACACAGCGAGAAAGGACTTTATTTCTCAATTGTCTACTCAGGTCTGAAGTAGCGACCTGTTGGCAAGAGTGAATCAATCAGCTAAGTTACAAATAGTATATTTAGTCTTTTGCAATACATTGAAAATTATGGTCGCGAAAATTGGCGTAATTTTGAAAAAAACAATCGTTTTTTTTAGGTAAAAACTGGTCTTTTTTTTAGATACCAATTGGACAATTTTTCAACCAATCAAGAATAAAGATCGGTATGACCAACGTATTGCAGAAAATATTCTGTTTGTAATTTGAAGTCAATTTATCTTTGAGTTATTAAGTCAGCAATTTGTGCAAAATGTCGTTTCGAGAAAAACGCGTTTAAAGTTCACTCTCACACCGAGCGGTCGTTCTTTAGAAAGCTATCACTCAAAATGATATTCAAGATACGACCTTCACGATTTCACAAGATATTTATGGAAATATAAGCTATTAAAAAATCAAATAAAAAATTGTTTTTTTGTTTTTTTGTTTAAGTGTGACACTTGGTATAGCCCCTTAAGACATTGCGTATTGTGAATGGTACGGTGTGTGCAATTTTTTGAGAAGCATGCCAGCAATTGCATGCTAGAACATGATAATCACTGGAAACAACTGAAGAACATTGCGATAGCTACTTCGCATGCCACTGAAGTTCTCAATACTTTTTCGCGAAGATCATTTCGACATATCAGCCTTCAAATTCAATTATTGGAATACGGACAAAATAACATTGCCAAGGGCTTTTTGCATCGTTTTCGATAAGATCCACCTGCATTTTGTCAACTCACTTCAAACGAAAAATGAACTCATAATGACCAAATTGTCGTAACTACGATTCCATGAGCGCACGCGTAATTTTAACTTCCAAAAATACCAGTGTTAATGACTTAAAATGGAAGTCAAAGTCTGGGAGCTCATACAAATTGATCGATCGTCTTGACAATGAAGACGAAGCCGTGAATTAATTATTCAGGGGAATTTCTAAATACTTTGGACAGGATTGCCATGCATGCGTAGCATCGTTTGCATCTCAAAGTTGGATCTGTCATTATTATTATGTAACTGGAACCCCGACTGAATGTGATGCAGTTATCGAATACAATGGGGACAGCCATTTCTATTCAAACGTATTCAGATTCCAGAGGTATTAAATTTCATTTGCGATGACAATCAACAAAAGCACAATATAGTCGCTAGAAGAGTGTGGCATAAACATTGCCGGAAATGCTTTGTTTTTCACACGACGCCTAGATATAACGTGGCTTGCTCAAGAGTTGGAAAACCATCTTCTCTGTACATTTACGCACCGGAACAGAAACCAAAAAATTTTGTTTATCAAGCTGCGTTTACATTGAAGAAGAAATATAGAGCAGAACTAGCTGACCCCGCAGCCGATTGTCCTGTCTCGAAATTATGTGTTTTGACAATGAAAACAAGAGCAAATTATTCATATTTTATTGATAATCATTTATTTGCTATTTGTCTACATTTTTCTTCAATGCAACGCAGCTTGATAAACAAAATTTTTTGGTTTCTGTTCCGGTGCGTAAATGTACAGAGAAGATGGTTTTCCAACTCTTGAGCACGCCACGTATTTTTGACCGTGCGAAAAACAAAGCATTTCCAAATGTATGCCACCCACTATGCGACTATTCTGTTGATCGTCATTTTAAATTCAATTTTCACTGGCAACGAGAATACTTTTTGAACCGAATTGGCAACCGTTAGAACTCAAAAGAAATCCGTAGAATCAAGCATTCTGTCCCTTATATTTTGATAGGTGCATCACAATCAGATTGCGATGATGCGGTGCTATACCAGGCCTCTCCAAAGAATTTACAAATTCCACTGGTAATTCACGGTGTCGTCTTCATTGTCAGACGATCGATCGATTTGTATGATTGCAAGTCTCCTGGAATTTGACTTTGAATTTTCCAGTTTAAGTCAACAACATATGTGTATTTGTGGCAGCTAAGATTGCTCGTACACTCAAGGAATCGTACTTAGCGACAGTTTGGGCCAATGTTCGTATAAACAATTCGTTATGAGTCCATCTTTCGTGAATTGTACAAACTGCATATTGGGATTGATATCAAGACCATGGGAAGTATCAAGTCAGTATTGACCCATTTCCAATTCTTAGGCGTATGCAATGTAAAATGTCTTCGGCAATGTAATTTTTGGTCGTATCCCATAACGCGGATTTGAAGGCTGATCATACGCGAAATGTGTGTGAACTTCAGTGGCATTCGTTTTTCGGGTGGATTGTGTAAGTTCATTCTAATGCATTAGTTGAGAACACACCTGGATGTCCATCTACTGGATGACCCTGCTTTCTGCGTAACAATTTCTTCGATGATGCATCCCATGTATAATATCAACGTACTTCGAATAGAGCAATGTTCTCGCAAACGGATCACTGACGGAAGTTGAGAAAAAACTCGCTAATGTTAATTTTGTTGCTGGTGGTGTTTCTGTTGACTCTACTGTATTCTCTGGGTTGAAATAGACTCTTTGGTCATTCCCCAAATTAACTTCGAGACGCACAACAGTCGGAAAACGTTCATGAATTTCAAAAGAAATATCCTACAAAGCACTTTATTTCAGTTCACGTATCGACCGTGTCGTTTAAAACCAATAACCGCCATGTTGCTTCCTATGGTGACGTATTTACAAACGCATTTTATCGATTACACCAAACTACAATACGCAACATTCACATGACTTTTGAATGTGAATTAGACAATAGTGGCGAATATGGTACGACCCATGTGTTGTCAACTTTGAGGTGGTGTTAACTTCGATATTTACGCCGATAGAGTGGATATCCATCATTTCCAGCTTGTGTTTCAGAAAAGCACATGGATAATGTTTCGCGCATTTATTGTCAGGCATACAAACCGAAGTGTGATTGTGGTGTCCGCAAGGTCCATGAACCATGTTGGTTTTCGTCACTTCATATAATACTGGATCTTTCTCTGCATCATTAATTTCCGCAGAAATGAGTTCCATCAATTTGATCTGGTGTGACAACCAGCCACCATCCAAAGAATAATATGTACGTGCGACAAACCTCTCTTTTGCCACTCAACAGAGTACATTTAGCATCTAAAAGTACAACATATACCTACCCTACTCCAAGATAAACTCCATGAAACATCGTAACTGTTGTTTGAAAAGTCGTGCTGTGACATCGTGGCGATCGCTTGCTTATTGACCGCGATCCATAATTCCGCACGTATGTCACCGCATCCTGGGAGTACTTCTTGCCTTGCCTTGCCTTTGGCTGCCATACTTTGATGGACCGATATTAGGGCGACCTCTTCGTGGCTTCGTAACAAATTTCAATCTGCAATTGACCTCTTTGTGTGAAACGCACGTAAAGTTTTCACTGAATAATTTTTCTTTTCAATAGCCGGAATAAAAAAGCAAGCGACCGAAATTGAACTATTCAAATAATTTACAAATCAAAATATTGAAAAACAAAACATACAAAAATGTTTATGGAAAAAAGATACTTTTTGGAATTATCCTAAAAAAAAAAGTATTCTCGTTGGTTGGGCGGAAGACCTATCCGGATTGGTGATAATCACCGAAATCGGTCCAGGCGTTTCTCTAGTTATAAGCTTAGTAGCTAACATCACTTTCTTTTATAGATATTAAGCGATGTGATAAAAACTTGAACCACAGATGTCGCCTTATTCTTTGGCATCGTTTTGTTTAATACACGTTTACACCAAAATAAGGTTAGAATATTTGATACTGCGATGGAAGAGCCATCTATCGGTCAAACATTTCAAATTTAAAAATTGATTAAAAAAAAAATAATTTAAAAAACATTTTCCAGTGGACCAAATTGTAAATATAAACCATTCCGAATCTCCTTGAACTTACACACAAAATTTCATCAAAATCGTTCCATCCTTTTAGGAGCAATCCCAAGGCAAACACACGGTCAGACGATTTATATATAACGGGTGATATTTTTGAGGTTAGGATTTTCATGCTTTAGTATTTGACAGATCACGTGGGATTTCAGACATGGTGTCAAAAGAGAAAGATGCTCAGTATGATTTGACATTTCATCATGAATAGACTTACTAACGAGCCCGCTTGCAAATCATTGAATTTTATTACCAAATCAGTGTTCGGTTCGAAATGTGTTTCGCGCGCAGTGTTTTGTTCAGCGATTGAGGCTCATTTCTGGTTGAATGACTACGTAAATAAGCAAAATTGCCGCATTTGGGGTGAAGAGCAACCAGATGACGTTCAAGAACTGCCCATGCATCCAGAAAATATCACTGATTGGTGTGGGTTGTACGCAGGTGGAAGCATTTGACAGTATATTTTCAAAGATGCTGTTGGACGCAACTAGACGGTGAATGGCTATCGCTATCGTTTCGATGCTAACAAACTTTTTGTTGCCAAAATGGAAGAACTGAACTTGGTTGACATGTGGTTTCAACAAGATGGCGCTACATGCCACACAGCTCGCGATTCTATGGCCATTTTGAGGGAAAACTTCGGACAACAATTCATCTCAAGAAATGGACCCGTAAGTTGGCCACCAAGATCATGCGATTTAACGCCTTTAGAACTATTTTTTTGTGGGGCTACGTTCAAGTCTAAAGTCTACAGAAATAAGCCAGCAACTATTCCAGCTTTGGAAGACAACATTCCGAAGAAATTCGGGCTATTTCCGGCCGAAATGCTCGAAAAAGTTGCCCAAAATTGGACTTTCCGAATGGACCACCTAAGACGGAGCCCGCGGTCAACATTTAAATGAAATTATCTTTCAAAAATAAATGTCATGAACCAATCTAACGTTTCAAATAAAGACCGGATGAGATTTTGCAAATTTTTATGCGTTTTTTTTTTTTTTGCAAAAAGTTATCAAGCTCTTAAAAATCACCCTATATATATAAAGATAGCAATAAATGATTATCAATAAAATATGAATTTTTGTCTTTTCATTTCAAAACACATAATTTCGCGCAGGACAACGGCTGCGGGGTCAGCTAGTATGTATATAAAAATGAATCGCAAAATGTGTTGGTATGCGCATAACTCAACAACGCCTGGACCAATTTTGCCAATTTTTTTTTAAGCTTTAATGGGAAAAAATTCGAATAATTGCCGGAAAACCCCTAAAAACAGTCCTTTTTTCCATACAAACGAATGAATGTTTGTTTGTTAGTAACGATAAGAGAACGGCTGCACCAATCTTGATGAAATTTTCAGAGGTTGTTCGTTGAGGATCGGGAAAGATTTAGAAATAAAAATACCTTATACGTTGAATGAGGAAAAGTCGGAAAATTGGATATTTCCAGAAAGTAACTTTTTTCCATATACATACGTTTATATATTTTTTATTAAATTTTTATTATTTTGATTTGTACATTACTTAAATCGTTCAATTTCGGTCGCCTACTTTTTATTCCGGCTATTCAAAAGAAAAATTATTAAAAATTACACAAAGTGATCAATTACAGATTGAAATTTGTTACGAAGCCATGAAGAGGTCGCTCTAATATAGCAAGGCAAGAAGTACTCCCAGGATGCGATCGTCACGATGTCACAGCCCGACTTTTCAAACAACAGATGCGATGTTTGATGGACTTTATCTTGAAGCAACTTATGGTATATATGATGCTGTTAGATGATGAAAAAAAAGAGGTTTGCACATTTTCCTTTGGATGGGGATGGTGGTTACACCAGATCAAATTGATGAAATGATTTCTGCTAAAATTCCTGATCCAGAGATATATTCAGAATTCTACGAAATGGTGACAACCAATATGGTTCATGGACCTTGCGGATATCAAAATCCCACTTCGGTTTATATGTCTGACAATAAATGTACGAAACACTATCTCCGTGCTTTTCTTTCGGAAACGCAACCTGGAAATTATTATCGAAGTTGACATCGTACCATATTCGACACTGTTGTATAATTCACATTCAAAACTCATGTCAATGTTGAGTATTGCAATTTGGTGAAATCTTCTATATTGGTGTAGACACTATTTACGCAATTATAGCCGAGTT
>NW_026038504.1:0-10168 GCF_023373825.1 Bactrocera dorsalis
AATCAGAAAACTTACAGCTTTCACGAGACATCCGAAAATGTGATAAATATATGTATCCGGAGGATAAAATCGAATTGTTTTAAAGAAGTTTTGCGATTTTACTATTGCCCTCTTCTTTAAAATTTCGGTCATAGGTCACTTTTTTTACGCAAAAAACTTTGTTTCCTTGATTTTTTGTATTTAAGAAGCAAACTACACTCACTGTCCAAGTTATCCACTGTTAAATTCATTAAACAATTCATTTTTAAGACTTCTTAAATTTCACTTCTTCATTGCACCTGCACGCCGCGCAAAATATTTGTTTAAGTATCAGCTGATTATCTGCAAAAAAAACATCAGTGTTGCAATATTGCCGCAGTTATTTGCTTGCTCGAACATCCCCGGACTCTTAAACCAAAGTGGTCAAATGAAAAGTAGTTAAAAAAATCAAGTTTTTGTTTCAAACTTGTTTAAATGAGTTAAGCATCCGCCTACTTTACCCGAAAAAACTGGCGCACCCTAATACGACCACGCAATTCACCACAGCTGATGACACCACAACAGAACACCAACACATCTCACTACAGCTGTACATCAACCCACTCATCAAAAGGGATAGGAAAAAAGGGAAAGCGGACCCATTTCGACACTCATATTTCGCCATATACACTTTCGCTGAGACACTGCGCCGCGTCAACACGTCTACTCAAGCGGGATTATACCTTTCGACTTTTCTCGCCGCCCCGTTTGACGACATCTATTTTAATAAAATTAAAAATTTATAATAATAAAAATTATAATCTCTGCAATCCAATTGTGAAAATACAAACAAAGTTCATTTTTAATAAACATAAATTTCGTGTACTTTTATTTATGGTCCTTCGAGCCTCACAGAAAGGCACTATGTGAAATACAAGATTAAAATAAATATATATACATATAGTACTAGTGTGGTGGCAAATTAAAAAATAAAAGAATAAACAAAGTGCTGAGACCCAAACAGAACAAAAACAACAGTGCATTTAAAACAAAGTGCATTTAAAAGACTAAGGTTCAAAACATAATACACAAAACAAAAAAGCAAGTTGGTGACTCGGCAAAAATATATGCATATACATACATATGTATGTACACAATAATCAAAATTGCGGTGACAAAAACATAAATTTGCAAAAACAAAATATATAAAACTTTACAAACACAAAAAAAAAACATAAATTAGCGCGATCAGTAAAACAAATATACATATGTACATATGTATGTACATACAAACAAACACTAAAACTAAAGTGCGCGAACATGAACGGATAATAACAAAATATACAAAAAACAACAAAACAACAAAACAAAAATCAGTGCGGTGAAATACAGTGGCGAACAAAAAATAAATAAAATAAACAAACAAAAAACCAAAATAAAGTGCGGGAGCTTAATGCACTGATCCAAACAAAACAAAGTGCAGTGACACAAAAAAAAAAAAAAAACAAAACAGAACAGAACCATATTTTTGTGCTTACTTATATAAAGAACAAAAAATCTTAAATATCCATATATACACTCATATGTATGTAATATATATTAGTGAGGTGACAAAAATGTGAACAGAGTGGAGAGAAACAAAATGCAACAAGTAAACTGTTCCAAAAAACAAAAATAATCCAAACAATCGGGCGCGAAAATCAAAACAATTAGCTAAAACGAAACAAACGGGCGCGAACAACTAAAACAAATACAAGTATATTTACATACAAACAAACAACTCGCACAAGAAGCCAGCAGAGAAGGATAAATAGAAGACTGCTGGAAGACTAAAGAAGAAGAGAGATACAAGGAATTGGCAATAAAATGTCATACACATTCATATACATATGTACATTAATACACATGTAATACAAATATTAGCCCCCAAAAAAGCCCCTGCGGGAAGATAAAGTGAGTTGTGTCGATTCCATTTATTATTATTGTATCCTAAGTATACATACATAGAAGTAATACATATAACCTGCATTAAAAAATCCGTTTGCCTATACAACATAAATATACATATTTCTACAAGCATTTACTTGCGAACATTTTTCGGCAATATCCCTTCTGCTTAATAAAGCAGCAAGTCAGATTGCATATAACAAAATAAGCAAAGGCAAACATTAAAATTATAATATAAAAAGCAACACAAAAAAAAAAATATAAAACACCAAAACCGACATACCTATGCATATTTACCGATTGCAGGTATATTACACGTACTTATATGCAATAGTGCATACAGAAAACATCTGTTTTACCGAATCCATTTTCCCCGCTCTCTTTTCGTCGTGCGAATACATATATTGCCAAACAAAAAAAACAAAATTGCACAAGCAATACAGCATATTGTTTTCTCATATACATTAGCACAAACAATTTGTGCATATTAATCAAAAAAAGCGAATTGATCTCTCTAACGAACTCTCAATTGCTTAAGAATATAAGAAAAAGCATAATAAACACACTAACAATTCGTGCATACTTATGTACATAGCGCATTGATCTCCTCAGCGAGCTCTCAATTGCACAAAACATAAGTACCTTCATACGCACATACAAACATACATATAAGTCCAAGTATTAGGGTGTACCTAAATACAAAATATTCGGACATAAAATATTTTTAATTAATAAAAAGTACGGTTTTTAATAGCAATTAACAATTCAAATATATTTTCGAACGAAAATATAAATAAATAATATTATTTTGAAAAATGGTTAACAACAACAATAATCAAAATACACCTGCAGGAGCTACACGCCCAAAACAGGTTGCTAAATTTATTTCAGAAAGTGACAGTTTAACAAGATACTGCACTAGATTTGCCTCTTCACCGATTCAAGAAAACTCCTAATCGTTATTAGAAATAAAAAGCCAAAATCTTACAAATTTCTGGTCTCGTCTCCAAGCGGCTCATGACGCCATAGTAGAATCTGACGATTCAAACGTACCACAAAATTTGAAACAATCGGCTTACGCAATATATGAAAACTGCTTAGACCAATATGAAGAAACAAAAGCTATGATATCCGATCAATTAAAGCTAATAAAAGCAATTGCACCTACTCCACATCTGAGAGTAGAGCTGCCACAAATACAACAATATCAAGAGGCAAGTTCAGGCATCCAACTCGAGTTGCCCGCTTGTGACACAGAAACCTTTTACGGAGGTTATGAAGAATGGCCGTCCTTCCGGGACATGTTCACGGCCGTGTACATAAACCATCCTCAATTATCACAAGCGCAAAAATTGTATCACCTCAGATACAAAACTAAAGGTCAAGCAGGCATAATAGTAAAACAGTTCGCTCTTAATGACGATAATTTCAATTTGGCTTGGGAAGCTCTAAAAGCTAGATACGAAAATGAAAGAATACTGGTCGATAAACAAGTAACGACACTACTAAACTTGCCTAAAATCAAGAAAGGAACAAGTGAAGAATTTGTAACACTACAATCCACTGTTTCTAATTGTTTGTCGACTCTGTCGACACAAAATATTCCCACAGACAGCTGGGACCCAATTCTGGTAAACATTTGCACCGCCGCATTACCAGACAAGTCGTTACTTCTATGGGAGCAATCGCTCTCATCTCGAAAAAAGTGCCCAACGTGGCAACAAATGAAAGATTTTCTCACCACCCAATATGAAATTGCGGAAAGGTTAGAAGAAAACATAATAAAAAATAAAAACATTAAACACGACCTCAATGTAAGCTTCAATAGACCCCAAGCTAGAAGCAAAAACAAATCAAACATAATTTTTAACAAAACACAATCGTTCACATCCGAACAAAGAAAACATACGTCATGCGAACTATGTAAAAGAGGGCATAAACTTAAAACTTGCGAGAAGTTTAAAAAATTAAACATTATCGAAAGGAACAACTTTGTCAGATCAAAAAGACTCTGTACAAACTGCTTGTCCCATACACATAAGCTTAAAAATTGCAAAAGCGAATTTAACTGCTTATATTGTCACAAAAGACACCATTCGATGCTTCAATACAGCACATTTCCTAGCTCATCCCAAAGAAGCTCTTATACACAAAGAACCACAGATTTAATTGCAAAAGTAAATCCTGAAACACAAAATACTAAAAATTGCCAAGTGACACCATGCTGCTCAAAGGCACAAAAATCTCAAAAGCTGCACAGCGAAGCACAAAATGGACTAGTCACAGAACTAGTCACCACCATACCAACTCAAGTTGAGTATCATAAAAACAAATACCTTAATTCACAATTAAGGAAATGTCAAAGGTTAAGGAAACTTCCCCCCATAACTACTCAATCAAATAATGGCCGGTACGTCGTACGACTACCACTAGAGCCACAATTTTGCAATACCCCACATAATGGTAGGAAAAACATAGTCAGATTCCCCCTGACAACTTAATATAAATAAAAACAAAAATATATGTTCGTAACTTTTCGACCCGGCAGGATGGCTTTCGCCAATAATGATACAAAAATCCTGCTTAAAAAATGTCAACTATGTGGCGCGGTACTAAACGTCAAATTAAAACTTAAACATATAAAAAAAAAAGTGTCTCAAAAAGTAAAAAAAAAAACCAAAATTGACACTTTTCATACAATATTGCCCCACAGAGGCCTAAATTGTAAAATAGAAAAAATTAACAAAAGCAGATATCGCTCTTATCGCCCCTACATAAGCGCTCCTCATAAGGGTAGTTGGTGAGAATCTGTTGTAAAGCATGAACATCCCACTTAAAAAATAATAATTCTAATAAAGCCGTTCCTAATTACCGGCCACTCTCTCGCAAGATCCCTCTATTGTCACAGTCCTAACCCCAGGGCTAAGGAGTACCCATTCTGGCCACACCTGAGCCAGACGTGGAGTTACTATACTTCATAAGCCGATCGTAAATTAAATATCATAAAAATATTGCAACAATTGACAATAATACAGAAAAATCAAGTAATAAATGATTAGCATAATAACTATCAAAGAAACAACCGCTTTATATAATAACTACGCAAAGCAGTTACAAACTCGTAAATGCGCATCATATAGTTTCATATCGTATGAACGTAAAAACAAATACATACATATGTTTAAAACCAAAGCCATTTTCACCATTTATTCTGAGCCCTCGGGTACTCTACTAGCAGTACACCGATATACATTCCATCGCATATATGTACGTACACAACACTAGGCAAAATATTCGCCTAGGGGGCCCAGGATGTTTAAATGAGTTAAGCATCCGCCTACTTTACCCGAAAAAACTGGCGCACCCTAATACGACCACGCAATTCACCACAGCTGATGACACCACAACAGAACACCAACACATCTCACTACAGCTGTACATCAACCCACTCCACAAAAGGGATAGAAAAAAAGGGAAAGCGGACCCATTTCGACACTCATATTTCGCTATATACACTTTCGCTGAGACACTGCGCCGCGTCAACACGTCTACTCAAGCGGGATTATACCTTTCGACTTTTCTCGCCGCCCCGTTTGACGACATCTATTTTAATAAAATTCAATTTTTATAATAATAAAAATTATAATCTCTGCAATCCAATTGTGAAAATACAAACAAAGTTTATTTTAATAAACATAAATTTCGTGTACTTTTATTCAAACCTTGTAAACGCTCTAGCGCCTAAATTGGCTCACGTGGGTGGACTTAATGCATTGCATCAGTTAGATAGTTTAATGAGCTTTCAGAAAAGCCCTCAACCTCTTCCCTATCACCACCAGGGGCGTGGCAATAGTGTTCACAATGAAAAGTAGTTTATAAAAATCAAATTTTTGATTCATCCTTGTAAACGCTCTAGCGCCTAAATTAGCTGACGTAGGTGGACCCAGTACATTGCACCAGTTAGATAGTTTAACGAGCTTTCAGAAAATCCCTCAACCTCTTCCCTATCACCACCAGGGGCGTGGCAATAGTGTTCACAATGAAAAGTAGTTAAAAAAAATCAAATTTTTGATTCATCCTTGTAAACGCTCTAGCGCCTAAACTGGGTGGACTTAATACATTGCATCGGTTAGATAGTGTAATGAGCTTTCAGAAAATCCCTCAACCTCTTCTCTATCACCACCAGGATCGTGGCAATAGTGTTCACAATGAAAAGTAGTTTAAAAAAAATCAAGTTTTTGTTTCAACCTTGTAAACGCTCTAGCGCCTAAACTGGCTCACGTGGGTGGACTTAATACATTGCATCAGTTAGATAGTTTAATGAGCTTTCAGAAAAGCCCTCAACCTCTTCCCTATCACCACCAGGGGCTTGGCAATAGTGTTCACAATGAAAAGTACATTATTGTTTCAACCTGTTAAACGCTCTAGCGCCTAAACTGGCTCACGTGGGTGGACTTACTACATTGCATCAGTTAGATAGTTTAATGAGCTTTCAGAAAAGCCCTCAACCTCTTCCCTATCACCACAAGGGGCGTGGCAATAGTGTTCACAATGAAAAGTAGTTTATAAAAATCAAATTTTTGTTTCAACCTTGTAAACGCTCTAGCGCCTAAATTAGCTGACGTAGGTGAACCCAATACATTGCACCAGTTAGATAGTTTAATGAGCTTTCAGAAAAGCCCTCAACCTCTTCTCTATCACCACCAGGGGCGTGGCAATAGTGTTCACAATGAAAAGTAGTTAAAAAAAATCAAATTTTTGTTTCAACCTTGTAAACGCTCTAGCGCCTAAATTAGCTGACGTAGGTGGACCCAATACATTGCACCAGTTAGATAGTTTAACGAGCTTTCAGAAAAGCCCTCAACCTCTTCCCTATCACCACCAGGGGCGTGGCAATAGTGTTCACAATGAAAAGTAGTTAAAAAAAATCAAATTTTTGATTCATCCTTGTAAACGCTCTAGCGCCTAAACTGGGTGGACTAATACATTGCATCGGTTAGATAGTGTAATGAGCTTTCAGAAAATCCCTCAACCTCTTCCCTATCACCACCAGGGGCGTGGCAATAGTGTTCACAATGAAAAGTAGTTAAAAAAAATCAAGCTTTCAGAAAAGCCCTCAACCTCTTCTCTATCACCACAAGGGGCGTGGCAATAGTGTTCACAATGAAAAGTGGTTAAAAAAAATCAAATTTTTGTTTCAACCTTGTAAACGCTCTAGCGCCTAAATTGGCTGACGTAGGTGAACCCAATACATTGCACCAGTTAGATAGTTTAACGAGCTTTCAGAAAAGCCCTCAACCTCTTCCCTATCACCACCAGGGGCGTGGCAATAGTGTTCACAATGAAAAGTAGTTAAAAAAAATCAAATTTTTGTTTCAACCTTGTAAACGCTCTAGCGCCTAAACTGGCTAACGTAGGTGGACCCAATACATTGCACCAGTTAGATAGTTTAATGAGCTTTCAGAAAAGCCCTCAACCTCTTCTCTATCACCACCAGGGGCGTGGCAATAGTGTTCATAATAAAAAGTAGTTTTAAAAACAATCACATTTTTGTTTCAACCTTGTAAACGCTCTAGCGCCTAAATTAGCTGACGTAGGTGAACTCAATACATTGCATCAGTTAGATAGTTTAATGAGCTTTCAGAAAAGCCCTCAACCTCTTCTCTATCACCACCAGGGGCGTGGCAATAGTGTTCATAATAAAAAGTAGTTTTAACAAAAATCACATTTTTGTTTCAACCTTGTAAACGCTCTAGCGCCTAAATTAGCTGACGTAGGTGAACTCAATACATTGCATCAGTTAGATAGTTTAATGAGCTTTCAGAAAAGCCCTCAACCTCTTCTCTATCACCGCCAGGGGCGTGGCAATAGTGTTCATAATAAAAAGTAGTTTTAACAAAAATCACATTTTTGTTTCAACCTTGTAAACGCTCTAGCGCCTAAATTAGCTGACGTAGGTGAACTCAATACATTGCATCAGTTAGATAGTTTAATGAGCTTTCAGAAAAGCCCTCAACCTCTTCTCTATCACCGCCAGGGGCGTGGCAATAGTGTTCATAATAAAAAGTAGTTTTAACAAAAATCACATTTTTGTTTCAAACTTGTAAACGCTCTAGCGCCTAAATTAGCTGACGTAGGTGAACTCAATACATTGCATCAGTTAGATAGTTTAATGAGCTTTCAGAAAAGCCCTCAACCTCTTCTCTATCACCGCCAGGGGCGTGGCAATAGTGTTCATAATAAAAAGTAGTTAAAAAAAAATCACATTTTTGTTTCAACCTTGTAAACGCTCTAGCGCCTAAATTGGCTGACGAAGGTGGACCCAATACATTGCACCAGTTAGATAGTTTAATGAGCTTTCAGAAAAGCCCTCAACCTCTTCTCTATCACCGCCAGGGGCGTGGCAATAGTGTTCATAATAAAAAGTAGTTTTAACAAAAATCACATTTTTGTTTCAACCTTGTAAACGCTCTAGCGCCTAAATTGGCTGACGAAGGTGGACCCAATACGTTGCATCAGTTAGATAGTTTAATGAGCTTCCAGAAAAGCCCTCAACCTATTCTCTATCACTACCAGGGGCGTGGCAATAGTGTTCATAATAAAAAGTAGTTAAAAAAAATCACATTTTTGTTTCAACCTTGTAAACGCTCTAGCGCCTAAATTGGCTGACGAAGGTGGACCCAATACGTTGCACCAGTTAGATAGTTTAATGAGCTTTCAGAAAAGCCCTCAACCTCTTCTCTATCACCACCAGGGGCGTGGCAATAGTGTTCATAATAAAAAGTAGTTAAAAAAAATCACATTTTTGTTTCAACCTTGTAAACGCTCTAGCGCCTAAATTGGCTGACGAAGGTGGACCCAATACGTTGCACCAGTTAGATAGTTTAATGAGCTTTCAGAAAAGCCCTCAACCTCTTCTCTATCACCACCAGGGGCGTGGCAATAGTGTTCATAATAAAAAGTAGTTTTAAAAAATCACATTTTTGTTTCAACCTTGTAAACGCTCTAGCGCCTAAATTGGCTGACGTAGGTGGACCCAATACATTGCACCAGTTAGATAGTTTAATGAGCTTTCAGAAAAGCCCTCAACCTCTTCTCTATCACCACCAGGGGCGTGGCAATAGTGTTCATAATAAACAGTGGTTAAAAAAAATCACATTTTTGTTTCAACCTTGTAAACGCTCTAGCGCCTAAATTGGCTGACGAAGGTGGACCCAATACGTTGCATCAGTTAGATAGTTTAATGAGCTTTCAGAAAAGCCCTCAACCTCTTCTCTATCACCCCCAGGGGCGTGGCAATAGTGTTCATAATAAAAAGTAGTTAAAAAAAAATCACATTTTTGTTTCAACCTTGTAAACGCTCTAGCGCCTAAATGGGCTAACGTAGGTGGACCCAATACATTGCACCAGTTAGATAGTTTAATGAGCTTTCAGAAAAGCCCTCAACCTCTTCTCTATCACCACCAGGGGCGTGGCAATAGTGTTCATAATAAAAAGTAGTTAAAAAAATCACATTTTTGTTTCAACCTTGTAAACGCTCTAGCGCCTAAATGGGCTAACGTAGGTGGACCCAATACATTGCACCAGTTAGATAGTTTAATGAGCTTTCAGAAAAGCCCTCAACCTCTTCTCTATCACCACCAGGGGCGTGGCAATAGTGTTCATAATAAAAAGTAGTTAAAAAAATCACATTTTTGTTTCAACCTTGTAAACGCTCTAGCGCCTAAATTGGCTGACGAAGGTGGACCCAATACATTGCACCAGTTAGATAGTTTAATGAGCTTTCAGAAAAGCCCTCAACCTCTTCTCTATCACCACCAGGGGCGTGGCAATAGTGTTCATAATAAAAAGTAGTTTAAAAAAAAATCACATTTTTGTTTCAACCTTGTAAACGCTCTAGCGCCTAAATTGGCCGACGTAGGTGGACCCAATACATTGCACCAGTTAGATAGTTTAATGAGCTTTCATAAAAGCCCTCAACCTCTTCTCTATCACCACCAGGGGCGTGGCAATAGTGTTCATAATAAAGAGTAGTTAAAAAAACAATCACATTTTTGTTTCAACTTTGTAAACGCTCTAGCGCCTAAATTGGCAGACGCAGGTGGACCCAATACATTGCACCAGTTAGATTGTTTAATGAACTTTCAGAAAAGCCCTCAACATCTTCTCTATCACCACCAGGGGCGTGGCAATAGTGTTCATAATAAAAAGTAGTTTTAAAAAATCACATTTTTGTTTCAACCTTGTAAACGCTCTAGCGCCT
>NW_026038505.1:0-10107 GCF_023373825.1 Bactrocera dorsalis
ATTCTCCACCGGTTTCGTGTACACTCTCAGCTACGGCTGCTACATTTTCTTCACTGCGTGCTGGAAGTGGTCTATTCGAGCGAATATTATCCAATAATGAATCCTGGGTCTCACAATAGATGATGATGGTGTTGCGAATAATACGCTTAGTAGGCCGATTATGTTGACCATAAGTTGAGCGAAGCGCGCAAAACTCATTCTTTGCAGAACGTGAATTTTCGTAATAAAGTTGAGCGATTTGTAAACGTTGTTTGGGCGTAAGTCTTTCCATAATCAAATGCCAAAAAAATACCTCTACTTGGATCACTTAAAGAACAATTATAGACCCAAGCCGAAAATATGATCTATGGGCGATCTGTGGTCGGAAAGAGGAAGGGCAGGGGCGTGGTTGACATCTTAAGGTTTTAAATGCTTTATCCCGATTTCCGGCGAAACTACGAGCGAAGTTTTAGGATCTTTTTATACCGTAACTTTTATATAGTATTTACACATTTTTTATACAACTTCAAAATTTATGTGAAAAATTCAAATATCTAAATTTTTGAGTTTTGTTTTTATCTTGTATAAAAAATTTTCTTTTTTTTTCATGAAATTCTGGTAGCTCAAACACACATTGAATTTTTTTTATTTAAAATATTAAGGAGGAATCCTATTTTCGACTTTTATGTTTGTTTAAATTTCTACTTTCTGACGGTATGAAAATAATATGGAAAAATTAACTCATTAACGGACATATTACCTCTTGACATAATAACCAATATAGCCACATGAATAACCTAATAACGGAAACATGAAAGCCAATTGGAAAAGTAAAAAATATACACCCTACTCTCATTTTTATATATTTCTATTTTACACACGAATGTGCAAAGGTGCCAAGTCCGTCGCTCACTTGCTTAGAGTGAAATTTTTATACACATTTTTGTCACAGAAATGTCTTATGAGTCCGAGTAATGGCAAGTATGCGATGATAGGCATAGTACGGATAACTGGTGTTAAATCACTTCACACATTCCGGCTAGAAAATCATCATGCCTGTGCGATTTTTATTGCTCATGTCATGGTGATCATGGAAAGCTTATGGTGTTGTATTTGTCGAGCCCGCTTTCCGTAGACAAGCTGGCAAGAGATGGTTTTTGTTGTAGTTTCTAATGTTGTCGGCGCTGCGACTATAGCCACTGTTAAAAGTTAGTTGTTTGAAACACTTGCATCTTGCCACGAATGGCACGCCACATACCATTTGTCGTCACTTGTCACACATAATTCAATGGAAACAGGTCAACAATGCGTTTCCATCTGGCCGCTCGCCAGGTAACAAAGCAGCACCCAAGAGTCGTTGTCCGAATCACTGACGTTGGCTATGGTGGCAGCTGCATCTAGTGGCCACTACTGACATTAATTCTCTTCACTCCGTCATGCTGGCTGCTATCAGTTTTTGCCTACCGTCTTACTGTTTGTGCAGATGTTTTTATTGCGGTATTTAAGCTACCACAATTGGTTTTTTAGAAAATTTCAGTTTCGTTTGGCTTTTAAACTCATTTTATAGTTTTCTTGTTTGAAACTCAAGCGGAAAGATCTCTCTCTCTCTCTCTTGCATTGTGATTTGCAATAACGACTTTTCATTTGGTTTTATCTATGTACATACTTGTAAATATTTGCCTGTAAACATGACTTAGGTTGATATACATATTCGTATTGGAAAGACAATTTTTGGAAAATTTGGGATACTCTTTTCGATACCAAGTTTGTAGTCTATAAGGGTTTTGCTTGAGTACCTTATGTTCGCAGTCTCTGCGATTTATTTCTGTGCTTCTGCCAAATGCGATGGACTGTAAGCAATTTAAAGCCTAATTTATGTAATTTTGCGTCATTTTCATTTATTTTTAACACCGTGAATCAGTCGATTCCTAGCTCCCGCCACTCTCGTTATGTCCTCTGCTACAAATAAAACTTTACACAAATAGTACCTGAGTGATTCAGTTAGGTTAGATGGCTGATCTAGAGAGATCGGACGTGGAGCGCTATATGTAATCCTTTGTGAAGCCATAGAAAAGAAGAACTCCTGTGTTCGAACTTATAAATTAGCAAACGCTTAATAGGGCAATAGCCTGTTAAAAGCTCCACAACTAGGAAGAAGCTAGCTTAATTGAGGGCAAAGAGATCACTAGATATCTTGCGATCGATCTTGGTCTTTTGCGACAGCGCATGTACCGATGGAAGCCCAGCGCTGGCCAAGCTTTCGCGAAGCCCAGCTATTTAATAGTAGAACACGAGAGGATATGGGAGCACCGACCCGCTCCCATTCTACCGATAGCAGTTCTAGGCTGCTCCTTGCTAGCTCATCTTTCCAATTTCCTGCGATTCCGCGGGATCCATATCAGTCTTATAATAAATACACCCGATGCTATTGATAGCGAGATTAGACACTTCTTTATCAACCCTGTATGCACTGTTGATGAGTTCAAGGTTAGTATCGTCTGAACGGGACATCACCTATCATGTTAAAATCGTCGAAATCAGACTATAATTTGTCAAGGTGTCACAGTGTATCCAATTTCCCCATAGAGGAAATTCTCTTGCCTACGTGTCGGTCTGACTGTTAGGTGATATTGGCAGAAAAATACGTTATGTCGTAACCTCATGAGTGAGGAATTGGTAGAAATTACAATGAGAATTTGGGTATCTACTTGGGAAGTGAAATGAATATATAACCTCTCCTTACTCACTGCCCATAAAGGGCTCCCTATTATCACTAACGATACCCTGTCTTCCGGCGGTGTATCTTTCTGCCCTATAAAGGAAATTCTATTTGCTACAAGTCGGCGTGAAGTCTGGAAGGATTTAAGGAGTTTTGAACTAAACTATGTTTGCTTGAATCGAATATAAAATCTCTTGCTGTATGGCATTATGGTCCTATGCTTCTTGCAGTAATAATTAATCAAAACCTCTTCTGTCGCTTCTCTATATGCGTCTATGAAGTAGTGTCGCTGGTGCGTAAATGCCAATCTTAGTATCTTACGAAAGTAGCACAGTATGGAGTTGATCCATTATTCTTCCATATGTTACTATAAAACGCATAGCAGAGCGACTATCAGGCACATAAACAGGCGTTTCAATTAAAGTACGAACTGGTTTCTTAAAACTTATACGAAATACTGTAGACTTTCTGTTGCAATAATATCCAAAATTCTTTAAAAAAAACGTCATGAAACGTCTACCCTACACGTTACTTATATTTTCTGTAATTTTATACCGAAGCGGCAACGTAGGCAGAAAATATCCCATAAGTGATAACGTACTGATTTAGTGAAATGAGCAACCCTTGTGTTTTGATGCAACTCTGAGTATGTATATTTTTGTCTCAGTCTATTTATATGAACTTTTTATAAAACATAATGGGGAAGAGTAGCAAAGATGGATAAAGCGGATATGAAGTAGTGGTAATTGTTTTTCATTGAAAATTCAGGTTCATATTCTTTGCAAAGAGCAAACGACGACGTCTGTAATATTTAAAAAAGAACGTGAAAAGTAGAAAAATCGGGCAACCAATTCCGCCCAACATTGGGAGGAAGGAGGAAAATTCATAGTGACCTTATTTGTGTAATTGTTAAATAAACGTGAAGTGAATTTTTTGAGATCAATTATATAGAAGGAAGCAGAATCGTAGTGGCAGAGGCAGCGGAAGAAGAAGAAACACCCGTCTGCAGTTATTGCAAGCAGCGTCAGCGTCGCTGCTGAGGCAGTTCAACATCCTATCCCCGACCCCGAAAATTTAGATCTGAAAAGATGGCGACCAGTCGCACCAGTCGCATACAACAAAATAAGAATATTAATTCATTCTTTTCCAAAATTCAAGGAGCATTTTCTGAAGCATGTACACAACAACGTCTATCGACTGATAAGAAAACGCTGGAGAAAACTTGGAAGTTAATGGATAAAGTTGTAAAGTTGTGTCAGCAACCGAAGATGAATTTAAAAAATAGTCCACCATTTATACTGGACATATTGCCAGACACGTATCAGCGATTGCGTCTTATATACTCTAAGAATGAAGATCAAATGCATGTTTTACATGCCAATGAACACTTCAATGTGTTCATTAATAATTTGATGCGCAAATGCAAACAAGCCATTAAATTGTTTAAAGAAGGAAAGGAGAAAATGTTTGACGAAAATTCACACTATAGGAGAAATTTAACCAAACTTAGTTTAGTATTCTCTCATATGTTAAGCGAATTAAAGGCCATTTTTCCTAATGGAGTGTTTGCCGGCGATCAATTTAGAATTACAAAAGCAGACGCTGCAGAATTTTGGAAACTTAACTTTGGCAATAGGTAAATAATTAAATTGAAATTATTTTGAGTATAATTATAACTTTTTTTTGAGTGAGACTTGAACGTTTTTTCTTGTTTTTACAACTTGAACAGAGTATATTAAATTTGTCACTAAGTATCCTAGAAGGGAACGTCTGATACTATAAATAATTTATATAAGTTATCAGCGTGATGATGGGCATTTACCCATATCCATCCACCTGTGATTATAAGCAAATTTTTGCTTTGTATGTACTGTCGGTATCGAACCATTAAAGCATATAACTGCATATCAGAATAGAATGCTTGTATGTGAAGTTTTTCATCTGAAGAGATAGATTCAAGCAATTTGGTACGGATTATTGTTTGTCAATGGTTCATCTCCAGAAAAATTGTCTCGATTGGATCACCCTACAAACTGACCGATCAGAATTAAGTTCTATTTTGGAACCTTTTGTATTTGTGAAGTGTATTGTACAGTAATGGAAGTTAACGTTCTTTCTTGATTCGATATAATGCTATTCAGTTAAAAAACGTTGCTATTTCGCAAATATTTGTTTCTATATTATGATACTGAAAGTTGTGATGAAGATTTTTAAAATACCTCTATAATTTTTTACTAACAAGTGAAAGTGTAATCAGTTTACCATATTCCTAATTTTTATTTAAAAATTAAATAATATTCTGCAAAATGAAGTTGATCACAAATAAATACATATATATTTTACTATTGCCGAAAACTTAATTTAATATATAATTAATTATCGGATATTTATTTAAACTAAGTAAATATGAAATATATAATTAAATCTGTTTAATACTTGTAGTACGCTGGTTCCTTGGAAAATATTTCGTATGGAATTAAATAAAGTGCATCCAATTTCATCTGGTCTAGAGGCAATGGCGTTAAAAACAACCATAGACTTAACATGTAACGATTACATTTCAAATTTTGAATTTGATGTTTTTACACGTCTGTTTCAACCGTGGGTGACACTCTTACGTAACTGGCAAATACTAGCAGTCACACACCCCGGATATGTTGCCTTTTTAACATATGATGAAGTTAAAGCTCGCTTGCAGCGTTACATCCATAAAGCAGGAAGTTATGTTTTCAGGTATGTTTTCAATATTTAACACTTTGCTCAGCCCCAATTATTTACATATACAATTAAATATACATTAGATTATCATGTACGAGGCTTGGACAATGGGCGATCGGTTATGTGACCGCTGATGGCGAAATTTTGCAGACTATACCACAAAACAAATCTCTCTGTCAAGCGCTATTGGACGGGCATAGGTAAAAAATTTGAATTACAAATGACAACAATTTTTCCAAACATGCAATGAAAATAATCAGCTGTTATCTGAAGGAGTATAATTTCACGCAAAAAGATTTATGACCAAAAAGTTACTCAAAGCTTCACCACCATTTGATTAAATAAAATTCTATCCTTGTAAAGAAAGTAAAAAAATTAGAACGCCGAGAAATATTAAAAAATACTCTAAAGGCAGTAGTTACTTTTGAACGTCTCCCTAAAAAGAATGTGGAGCCCCCCATAACTCGCTGCTGGATAATCTGAAGTAAAAAATCGTTTATATCGATAGATAATCACTTTACGCAGGTAACGCAGGGTCTATATACATACTCTATATAAAAGAAAGTCGTGTTAGTTGCACTATTTATAACTCAAGACCGGCTGTACCGATTCTGCTGAAAATTGCTGGGGAGGTGGACATATGTATTTCCTATATTTTTTTTTGTAAGAAGTCAAAATAACATCGCATAGCGGCTTCAAGACTGCAGTAATTTTCGTAGACATATGTATATGGATTATGCTGATAGTTGTTACGGAATAGCACGATTGCTTCCGCAATTGCTAGATATTCGGAAATTTTTATTGATTAAAATCAAAATGTAAATTATTTAGATATATCCGAAATTAAACTCAATTATACAACGGGTTACGTTTTGTAATCTAAAATATTAGAGGAATAGTATTAATGGAGAAATGGTCCTCTTGCCACGTCTTCCAATGATAGAGTTAAAATGTGCGATAAGAATAGAGCTGAATTAAATTGAATTTGAAAATGTTTATAGTTAAAAACTTTAAATTAGTAATAAAAAACATTATTTATAGGGAGGGCTTTTACTTGTATCCTGATGGCCAAGCCTGCAATCCTGACTTATCCTCAGCTGTGCAGAGTCCTACGGAGGATCACATTACAGTTACCCAAGAACAATATGAACTATACTGTGAAATGGGTTTGTGGATAGAAAAACTAATAAAAAAAAATTAATAATTATTATAACCTTTCCAATATGTTATAGGTAGCACATTTCAACTGTGTAAAATTTGCGCTGAAAATGATAAAGATATACGCATTGAGCCATGCGGACATCTTTTGTGCACACCCTGCCTCACATCTTGGCAAGTCGACTCAGAAGGACAGGTAAGCAACTTTCCATAAGTTTTTTAAATGTTATACTTTCTAAGACAACATGTAAGCAGAACGAACTAGCCTACAGTTTTTTGCACTCGCGTCAGAAATAAAATTAGCACTTGGCAAAATACTCTCAACTCAAATCAGCGTCGTCCCAAAATAGTGATAGTCCATACTATTAGATTTATTCGAAAGCTTCCTTCTTAAGAATTAAGAGAAGATTTTTAATTATATTTGGAGGTAATTTTTAACATATATATGTAGATTATGCTTATTACTGGGCTGATATAATGTACGTCATACTTCAGAATCTAATAACTATGTCATTCATATAAAATTAAATTAAAACAAATAAAAGGTATAACACCCTTCACAAATAAAGAAGTTTCTATAGAAGAAATTGATTTTGATAAATGGATTTCCTGTCCAATATACGACATTATTCGCCGAAAAGAATAACTACGTAAAAAATTAGTTACCTAATTCAGATGGCATTTATATAATTTTATGAAAAATTTTATAAAATCTGAAACATAATGTACAATTTTACTGTGTTGCAGGGCTGTCCATTTTGCAGAGCCGAAATTAAAGGCACTGAACAAATTGTGGTTGACGCTTTTGATCCGCGTAAGCAGCATAATCGGAACTCGACAAATGGCCGCCATCAGAACACCGACGACGACGATACAGAGGTATAAATAATAAGTAGGATATCTTAGACTTTTTTTTAGAAGCGCTGCGCTTTGCAAATAACCCAATAAAATCGTAAAACAAAAGCCAAGCATAATATTAAGCAATCAATCAATACCCAAATTATATACCACTGCCAAACACTTGTACGCTGTAAGCGAGTTACGCTTTGGTGATTTCTTCCACACACTAATTCCGGCTTTCCATGTCATTCGCTCGGCAGTAGTCCCCAGTTATGGCACATTAATGATAATATATTGTGCAGGAAATATATTTTTATTTCCATAATTTTTTGTTTTGTGTATCGTTGGTAATAGCTATTATTGTTAACAAGTTTTGAATGTGATCGAAAAAATAAAAATGTATTCAGAAGATTTAAAATTAGAAAATGGTAAAAAATTGCTTGTTGAACATATATTCTCGAAATACTAGTAATGTTGATTGGTTGTTTAGTATTCTTGTTAATAGTTGCCCTGAGTGGGAGCATAGTTTTGATTGATGCTATGAAATACGCAGACGTTTTCACAAACCTTTCTGTAAATAGTTGCTGTATTATCTATTTATTATGCATATTTATAATGTAGGCCTATTGCCTATAAAACTTCCCATATTATATTTATTATTGTTTCGATAGTACATTAATTATGTTTACGTGTTAATTTTACTTTTAATATATAATTTTTAGTTACATATAATCATTTTTATTTATACATACATATGTGGCTAGTACATTCATATACATTCATAATCCAGCTGAATTGTATAAAAATGCAGCCAACAACATAAAAAAGTAATATTTGAAACAACAGTTGTGGTTCAAAGGTGTAATTTTGATAAGACTTAGCTTACAGTTTTATACTTTTCTACGTCTCTATAAAAAAATTATGAAATATATGAATATAATTCCCAAAGCCTTCCAAAATTCCGTTTCTCGAATATTTGAGCATCGAGATTTAGCGGTGTTATGAACAGCAAAGATGCAATGGTTTCTTACGCCAGTGTACATACGTAGGTGTCTTTTGTGTCAATACAATTTCAATACCGAATCGATACTTGGACCACACCTTTTATAACACATTGTACGGACACTTTGCAACTTTGATGAAGTTTTGGGAATATATTTATGAATTGGACCTCTAATATTTAGAGCTAATAATACCTTAAGTCGGCCGACTACAGACGGACATGTTCATACATTCGTCCACCAACTAGTTCCAACATGGCTTGCGAACAACATTTGTATTTTTTATTTTATTATTAGAAAAAAAATCACTTATAAATTCCAGCAGAAATGGCTTAGACGCTAAAAAACGTGTACGCACCAAGGACGAAAATTTCGTCGAAACGAATACAATTGCCGAACAAATTCGTCTGTGGATGGCCTGCTTTACTTGAAGAAGTCATCAATAAATAATTTGTAATTTTGAAGTTTTCTTTTATCAAATTTCATAAAAAAAAGTTTATACGAGTAAATACAGCATTTCAGCCTTTACAATGCAAAATTTGTCTTGAGTTTGTTTACTTAATTATTTATACCTTGCATAACTGTCTCAAATTATAAAAACACAGCTGTTGCTCACTATAAAAAAGTATATTGTTTTACATTATAACAAAAACGAAAATCGTGTAATTTGCTTTGTATTTAGTTTTATGTATGTAGTTGTATTTTTTTTACGAAAAAAACTCCAAAGATAAATAAGTAGTAATAAATTTACGTTACACAATAAATTAGAATTGGACAAATATTGTATACAAATCTGCATTCATACAAACTTTTGAACATAGGAACCGTAAATATGTTATGTAAATACTTATTCCACGCAAAGTTGCATGAAAGGTTGCTTCCTTCCTGCTTATTATTCATTTACCATTTTTTGCAATGACATATTTTATTTTTATTTATTATAACTTTATGTCTAATGTCTCTTTACCTGCATATTTTTACAATATTGTTGTTTTATATACTTGTTGCATAATATGGAACATTGCTGCCTTTGATCAACTATGTTTATAAAAAAAATCTATGATTTTTGCACTCACATTAACTAAAGTTATCAGTTCTAATAGACATTGTTTAGATAATCTATTATTTCATGTGGTATACTAGAACTGATATTCATGCACAAGTATATATGTATATAATTATGTTTATATACATATTTTTATTTGCATGAATATCGAGTATCTATATATTCATATATGCTTTTGGCAGTATTAAGCAAATAAACAACCCAGCAAACACAAAATATATTATTAGATAACTAGTATCTTTCTAAAAATATTAATGTACTATAACCACATGAGAAACACCAGATAAAATTTGAATTTTCCAATCGGACGCTGATATAATTCTATTGCGTTTCTAATTTACATATATGCATACATTATATCCAGATCCAATTAAAATCAGATATTTTTCAAAATGACAATTTTTTTAACAGTATTGTTCTTTTTTTAACTTAAAAACTCCTTCTAATGTTGTTCATTACCGTTCTTTTCGAATTAGTTATCTAATATAATAATCAAAAACCTATAGTGTTTGAGACTGTGTTTGCTGGGCGTGCACAACTTGGTGGATATTTGGTGAATGCTGTTATACGAGCATCATAACATTAAAAAAACTAATAAGACTGTTAATTCATTTTATATAGATTTA
>NW_026038506.1:0-10106 GCF_023373825.1 Bactrocera dorsalis
ACTATTGCGGAAAAAGCCGCATATGATATTAAAAATGAAAAAGCATTGGCTTCAATTTTACTTTGTGTAAAACCGTCAGAAATAAATCATGTGAAGCATTTGACAAGCGCATTGGTAGCGTGGAATAAGTTCCGCGAAATACATCAGCCAAAAGGGCCTGCGCGAAAGATATTGTTGTTTAAAAAACTATTACAACTAAATATGTCATATGTATCATATAAACGAATTTTGTGGAATTCGCGAGAGTCTCTCTGAAATAGAAGTTGAACTTCCAGAGGAAATATTAGTGATAATTTTATTATCAAGTTTGCCGGCGCAATATGAAAATTTTGTTGTTGCAATGGAAACACGGGACGCATTACCATCATTTAATGCGTTAAAAGTGAAATTACTGGAAGAGGGTGCGCGGCAATGTGCAATTGAAGAAAAACAAGAAAAAAGTACAGAAGTGCTAATGCAAGCTAAGACATGTGTATCTAGTAATTTCCAGAACAAAAACAAAGCAAGTGTAGCAAACGGTTTAGGAAACATCAACAAGAACAGTAAAAACGGTAAAAATGCCAAGTGTTTCAATTGCGGTCGGCGTGGACATTTCGCAGCAGCATGTAGACAGCCAAAAAAGAGTGAGTGCAAGCAAGAAAGCAACAGGGTTGAACGGTCTTGTTTTATGATGCATACAAACACGAATAACGGAAACGTGTCGGCGACGCATACTTGGTGCGTGGATAGCGGTGCAACTTCGCATTTGTGTTGCGACCGCAGCTTGTTTTCAAAATATACGGACGCTAGTGAAAAAATTTGGTTAGCTGGTGGACAGTGTATTGACGCAGTAGGCCGCGGCGACGTTGACGTCGGCGGTACACTGATTACATTAAAAAATGTTTTGTATGTACCAGCATTACAATATAACTTTGTGTCTGTGAGCAAAGCAGTAGAAAGCGGTAATACAGTTTCGTTTGAGCGTGATTGCGTCGAAATTAAAAATAACAAAAATTGCGTGTTATTGAAAGCGTTTAAGAACAGTGGACTTTTTATATACAAGAGCGATCATAACAAATGTTTAAGTACAGTTACACAAAATGATACAGAAAGAAATGCATTTAAGTGGCATAATCGGTATGGACACGTAAATTTTAATTGTTTAAAGGACATGTCAAGCAACCAATCAGTGTTTGGGTTAAAGATTGGTAAAGTGCCGAATGAAATAGTATGTAAGACATGCGCAAAAGCAAAAATAAATGTGAAACCTTTTCCTCAAGTTTCAGAAAAGCGAGCAAAACAGTTAATTTCTGTAGTGCATAGTGACGTTTGTGGTCCAATAAATTGCACATCAATTGGTGGTTCACGATATTTTGCTACCTTCATTGATGACAAATCGCGATACATGAGTGTATATTTTTTAAAAACGAAAGATGCTGTTTTTGAGGCCTTTAAAGAATACAAGGCTATGGCAGAAAAGCAAACCGGTTGTAAAATTAAAAACTTGAGAAGCGATAACGGTCGCGAATACATATCAAATGTGTTTGATTCTTATTTAAAACAAAACGGTATAATGAGACAATTAACAGTGCCTTACACTCCGCAGCAAAACGGTGTAGCGGAACGTGCAAATAGGACATTAGTAGAAATGGCTAGAGCAATGTTAGATTATGCGAAAATTGGCGAGCATTTTTGGGCAGAGGCAGTGAAAACAGCTGCATATATACGTAATCGAACAGTGACAAAAATTCTCGTGAACAAAACGCCACATGAATTGTGGGTGGGTACGAAACCCAGTGTATCGCATTTTAAAATTTTCGGTTCGACGGCAGTGGCTCTCGATAAAAAACAATCAAAAAAGTTTCGCACTAAAGGCAAAGAGTGCATTATGATCGGTTACTCAGAAATAAGTAAGGGTTATCGTCTGTATGATCAAGAAAGCAGAAAAGTTTTTGTCAGCCGCGATGTTATCTTCATCGAAAAGCCTAATGATACTCAACAGGCAGATACGAAACTCATCGAATTCGACGAAGGTGAACTGCAGGGCATCGTGTTGCCTACAGTGCAGTTACATAGTAAAAACAACGATGGCGAAGTAGCAGATACTCAATTGGTAAACAGCGAAGGTGTAGACAGTGATCAAAGTGACGACGACACCAATAATGTACGGGATGCAGTAGTGATTGGTCGAGGTAGGCCAAAATTGTTGCGTACTGGCAAAAGAGGACGTCCGCGAAAACAATACAATGAACTCCATTTAATGTGTGAAGAGTCAGTAGAGGCACCAAACAGTGTTGCAGAGGCGTTAAATAGCGATCATTCTACTGAATGGAAAGCCGCGATGGAGAAGGAGTATGCAGCACTCGTGAAAAATGACACGTGGATACTTGCTGATTTGCCACAAGGTCAAAAGGTGGTTGGATGCAAGTGGGTATATACTGTTAAACGTGACAAATTCGGCGATATTAAGCAATTTAAGGCGCGATTGGTAGCCAAGGGTTGCAGTCAGCGATACGGTGTAAATTATTTTGAAACATTTTCTCCAGTCGTCAGATACGCAAATATTCGAATGGTAATCGCATTGGCGGTTGAACATAATTTGTACTTACACCAAATTGACGTGTCATCAGCGTATCTCAACAGTGAATTGCATGACGAGGTTTCATCGATAGAAGATATCCAGATCGCGTATTGAAACTAAAGAAGTCTTTATACGGTTTAAAGCAAAGCGGTCGTGAATGGAATGCGAAATTAGATTCTGTTCTTCAAGATATGGGATTTAAGCGATGTCCCAGCGAGTCATGCATTAATGTAAGAAATTCGAAAAATGTAACGAATTTAATTGCAGTGTACGTAGATGATTTAATCATTGCGAGTTCAAATAAGACTGAACTAATCCAGATCAAAGCCGACATAGCAAGCAAGTTTGACATCGTTGACGGTGGTCAGTTAACGCATTTCTTGGGCATGGAAATAGGGCGTTGCGGTGAAACGGGCAGTGTGACGTTGTGTCAAAAGCAGTACATTTTAAGGTTGCTTAAAGAGTACAATATGGAAGATTGTAGAGACGCTACAACTCCATTAGATGCTGGGTTTAAGGTTCATTGCAGTAACGAAATGTGCAAGAAGGTCGATAAAGTGCAGTATCAATCAATAGTAGGCGCGCTAATGTATTTAGCAATATCAACTCGTCCTGACATCATCCATTCAGTTAGCAAATTATCTCAGCGTAATACAGATCCACATATAGAGCATGAAGCTGGAGTAAAGCATTTACTACGGTATTTGAAGAAGACAGCGGATTTTAAATTACACTACGCAAAAACTGGCAAAGATATTGAGGGCTTTGCAGATGCTGATTGGGGTAGTGATCCAACTGACCGTAAGTCCTATACGGGGTATGCTTTCGTAGCAGCTGGTGGTGTATTCTCTTGGGAATCTAAAAAACAGAGCGTCGTAGCTCTAAGTAGTACAGAAGCCGAGTATATAGCATTATCTGCGGCAGCAAAAGAAGCAGCGTACATAACCAAACTTCTAAAAGAAATGGGTTTTGACAAGAGCGGACCTATGGTAATAAATAACGACAATCTGAGTTCCCAAAGTCTGGTGAGAAATCCAATTTATCATGCACGGAGCAAGCACATTGACATCAAATTTCATCATATCCGGCAGATGTACATTAACAATGAAATAGATTTAAATTATATTTCAACAAACAATATGATGTCAGACATGTTAACTAAAAACTTACAAAAGTTAAAGCATTTATATTTCTCAAAAGAGATGGGTATATATTAATAGATATAAGTAAATAATTTTTGTAAAGTGTTGAGAAGGAGTGTTGGAAATATATATACGTGGCAACACTTCCCATCACTATTTTCCGTTATCCTCATCTCTTTGCATACTAGTTTGTATTCCTTTTTCTTACTCGCTTCATGTTCAGTCTATCACAATAAATCAAACCAACAAAATCGATTCTACACCTTAATATAAGATTGTGAAATTTTTCCAAATACACTGTCGTTATGGCTATATGACAACTCCAATAACCTCAAAACAGCTAATTAGCATAAATATGTATAGTTCATATTTTTACGCAACTTGGTATCGGCTACTTAGTGCATATGTACTAAAAAATGGATTCTACACCTTAATATAAGATTGTGAAATTTTTCCAAATACACTGTCGTTATGGCTATATGACAACTCCAATAACCTCAAAACGGCTTATTAGCATAAATATGTATAGTTCATATTTTTACGCAACTTGGTATCGATTGCTTAATGTATATGTACTAAAAAATGGATTCTACACCTTAATATAAGATTGTGAAATTTTTCCAAATACACTATCGTTACGGCTATATGAAATCTCCAATAACCTCAAAAAGGCTAATTAGAATAAATATGTGTAGTTCATATTTTTACGAAACTGGTTATCGATTGCTTAGTGCATGTGTACTAAAATATCGATCCTCCGCCTTAATATAAGATTGTGAAATTTTTCCAAATACACTGTCGTTATGGCTATATGACAACTCCAATAACCTCAAAACGGCTTATTAGCATAAATATGTATAGTTCATATTTTTACGCAACTTGGTATCGAGTGCTTAGTGCATATGTACTAAAAAATCGATTCTACACCTTAATATAAGATTGTGAAATTTTTCCAAATACACTGTCGTTACGGCTATATGACATCTCCAAAAACCTCAAAACAGCTAATTAGCATAAATATGTACAGTTCATATTTTTACGCAACTTGGTATCGATTGCTTAATGTATATGTACTAAAAAATGGATTCTACACCTTAATATAAGATTGTGAAATTTTTCCAAATACACTGTCGTTACGGCTATATGACATCTCCAATAACCTCAAAACAGCTAATTAGCATAAATATGTAAAGTTCATATTTTTACGCAACTTGGTATCGATTGCATAGTGCATTAGTGCATCTGTACTAAAAAATCGATTCTACACCTTAATATAAGATTGTGAAATTTTTCCAAATACACTATCGTTACGGCTATATGACAACTCCAATAACCTCAAAGCGGCTAATTAGCATAAATATGTATAGTTCATATTTTTATCGGCTACTTAGTGCATATGTTCTAAAAAATCGATTCTACGCCTTAATATAAAATTGTGAAATTTTTCCAAATACACTATCGTTATGGCTATATGACAACTCCAATAAATTCAAAAAGCCTAATTAGCATAAATATGTATAGTTCATATTTTCACGCAACTTGGTATCGATTGCTTAGTGCATGTGTACTAAAATATCGATTCTCCGCCTTAATATAAGATTGTGAAATTTTTCCAAATACACTGTCGTTACGGCTATATGATAACTCCAAAAACCTTAAAACGGCTAATTAGCATATATATGTATAGTTCATATTTTTACGCAACTTGGTATCGATTGCTTAATGTATATGTACTAAAAAATCGATTCTACACCTTAATATAAGATTGTGAAATTTTTCCAAATACACTATCGTTACGGCTATATGACATCTCCAATAACCACAAAACGGTTAATTAGCACAAATATGTATAGTTCATATTTTTACGAAACTTGGTATAGATTTGCTTAGTGCATCTGTACTAAAAAATCGATTCTACACCTTAATATAAGATTGTGAAATTTTTCCAAATACACTATCGTTACGGCTATATGACATCTCCAATAACCTCAAAACGGTTAATTAGCATAAATATGTAAAGTTCATATTTTTACGCAACTTGGTATCGATTGCTTAATGTATATGTACTAAAAAATGGATTCTACACCTTAATATAAGATTGTGAAATTTTTCCAAATACACTGTCGTTACGGCTATATGACATCTCCAATAACCTCAAAACAGCTAATTAGTA
This sequence comes from Bactrocera dorsalis, assembly GCF_023373825.1. NCBI lineage: Eukaryota > Metazoa > Arthropoda > Insecta > Diptera > Tephritidae > Bactrocera > Bactrocera dorsalis. Next base: position 5,876 of record NW_026038506.1, read on the forward strand.
TAAATATGTAAAGTTCATATTTTTACGCAACTTGGTATCGATTGCTTAATGTATATGTACTAAAAAATGGATTCTACACCTTAATATAAGATTGTGAAATTTTTCCAAATACACTGTCGTTACGGCTATATGACATCTCCAATAACCACAAAACGGTTAATTAGCACAAATATGTAAAGTTCACATTTTTACGAAACTTGGTATCGATTGCTTAATGTATATGTACTAAAAAATCGATTCTACACCTTAATATAAGATTGTGAAATTTTTCCAAATACACTACCGTTACGGCTATATGACAACTCCAATAACCTCAAAACGGCTAATAAGCATAAATATGTATAGTTCATATTTTTACGCAACTTGGTATCGATTTCTTAGTGCATATGTACTACAAAATGGATCCTACACCTTAATATAAGATTGTAAAATTTCTCCAAATACACTATCGTTACGGCTATATGACAACTCCAATAACCTCAAAACGGCTAATTAGCATAAATATGTATAGTTCATATTTTTATCGGCTACTTAGTGCATATGTACTAAAAAATCGATTCTACACCGTAATATAAAATTGTGAAATTTTTCCAAATACACTATCGTTACGGCTATATGACAACTCCAATAAATTCAAAAAGCCTAATTAGCATAAATATGTATATTTCATATTTTCACGCAACTTGGTATCGATTGCTTAGTGCATGTGTACTAAAATATCGATTCTCCGCCTTAATATAAGATTGTGAAATTTTTCCAAATACACTGTCGTTACGGCTATATGATAACTCCAAAAACCTTAAAACGGCTAATTAGCATATACAGTGGCGGACAAAAGTCTACATACACCCCCTGTTTTCTTCGATGTGAGAGTACAAAAAGTTTTTAGAAAAATGTATTTATACAGTTTTATTCTAATATTTATTATAATAGCAATTAACTAAAAAAATCCATTATTTAACATAAAACAACAAATTTATGGAAGAAAAACTCAAAAATTGCTTTGACAAAAGTCTACATACAGTTCAAATCTCATACTTTGTACATTGTTATGTTAACAGTAAGGTAACGTTAGCTTTTTTTTTTATTTCAATATGTTTATTGTTTGATATTTATTGAATTTAGTTGTGGTTTAAACACTTTAATAGCTATAATGGCTCCGTGAAATGAAATATCAATTGATGTAAGAAATTTGGTGATAAATGAAAGAAAAGAAAAAAAATCATATGGTGAAATTTCTAAAATTGTAAACTTGAGTCGAGCAACAGTACAGACAATTCTAAAAAACTTTAAAAATAATGGTTCCAACGAAAATAAACCTCGCAGTGGACCCCCAAAAAACAATCTCGCAGATACGTCAGCCTGATTCTCAACGAAGTAGACCAAAATCCAAAAGTAAATGCTCCAAATATAGCCGAACGCATAGCGAGTCCGTCACAAATGAGTATCCAACCAAGAACAATAAAAAAAAACTCTAATTGATAACGGATTCCACAGTAGAACACCACGGAAGAAACCTTTTATTTCTGAAAAAATCGGAAAATTCGTTTAAAGTTCGCCAAAAAACACAAAGAAAAGGAAATGGATTTTTGGAAAAAGTTTCATTTACAGATGATTCTAAATTCACTCTTTTTGGTAGTGATGAAAGTGCTAAAATTTGATGGAAAACTAACGCCACGCTTGAACCGAAGAAAGTAGTATCAATTGTGAAGCTCGGTGGCGGCAGCGTAATGGTTTGGGGAGTTGTTGCGGCCTCTGGAGTTAGAAATTCGGACTTTATTGAAGGTGAAATGGACGGTTATAAGTATAAGTCTCTGTTGGAACATAATTTGAAGCCTTTGGTGGTTAATTTAGGGCTCGGTTCCGGTTGGATATTTCAACAAGATAACGATCCGATGCATGCGGCGCAAATTGTCAAGGATTGGTTGCTTTATTATACTCCAAGTCAATTAAATACACCACCTCAAAGTCCAAATATGAATATTATTGAACATGTCTGGGAGATTTTGGAGCGTAGAATTAGAAAGAACCAAATTTCCAGCTCTGCTCTACTCTAAGAGCGCATATTGGGACCTTGGAACAGCATTACATTTGCAGCGTTGACAAATTTAGCAGAATCAATGCCACGGCGTCTTCAGGCAGTTATAGATACCAATGGGGACCCAACAAAATACTAAAACGTCTTAATAACTAGCATTTTTTACAGTTTTTCGCACTGAACTAAGATATTTTTGTACTGTATGTAGACTTTTGTCAACACAATATTTGAGTTTTTATTCCATAAATTTGTAGTTTTATATTAATTAATGGATTTTTTAAGTTTGTTGTTATTAGAAAGAAGATTAAAATAAAACTGTATCAACACATTTTTCTAAAAAGTTTTTGTACTCTCACATCGAAGAAAACAGGGGGTGTATGTAGACTTTTGTCCGCCACTGTATATGTATAGTTCATATTTTTACGCAACTTGGTATCGATTGCTTAGTGCATATGTACTAAAAAATCGATTCTACACCTTAATATAAGATTGTGAAATTTTTCCAAATACACTATCGTTACGGCTATATGACATCTCCAATAACCTCAAAACGGTTAATTAGCATAAATATGTATAGTTCATATTTTTACGCAACTTGGTATCGATTGCTTAGTGCATGTGTACTAAAAAATCGATTCTACACCTTAATATAAGATTGTGAAATTTTTCCAAATACACTATCGTTACGGCTATATGACAACTCCAATAACCTCAAAAAGCCTAATTAGCATATATATGTATAGTTCATATTTTTACGCAACTTGGTATCGATTTCTTAGTGCACATGTACTAAAAAATGGATTCTACACCTTAATATAAGATTGTGAAATTTTTCCAAATACACTGTCGTTACGGCTATATGACAACTCCAATAACCTCAAAACGGCTAATTAGCATAAATATGTATAGTTCATATTTTGACGTAACTTAGTATCGCTTACTGAGTGCATATGTTCTAAAAAATCGATTCTACACCTTAATATAAGATTGTGAAATTTTTCCAAATACACTGTCGTTATGGCTATATGACAACTCCAATAACCTCAAAACGGTTAATTAGCATAAATATGTATAGTTCATATTTTTACGCAACTTGGTATCGATTGCTTAGTGCATGTGTACTAAAAAATCGATTCTACACCTTAATATAAGATTGTGAAATTTTTCCAAATACACTGTCGTTACGGCTATATGACAACTCCAATAACCTCAAAACGGTTAATTAGCATAAATATGTATAGTTCATATTTTTACGCAACGTGGTATCGAGTGCTTAATGTATATGTACTAAAAAATAGATTCTACACCTTAATATAAGATTGTGAAATTTTTCCAAATACACTGTCGTTACGGCTATATGACATCTCCAATAACCTCAAAACAGCTAATTAGCATAAATATGTATAGTTCATATTTTTACGCAACTTGGTATCGAGTGCTTAATGTATATGTACTAGAAATTGGATAAAACTGTATCAACACATTTTTCTAAAAAGTTTTTGTACTCTCACATCGAAGAAAACAGGGGGTGTATGTAGACTTTTGTCCGCCACTGTATATGTATAGTTCATATTTTTACGCAACTTGGTATAGATTGCTTAGTGCATCTGTACTAAAAGATCGATTATACATCTTAATATAAGATTGTGAAATTTTTCCAAATACACTATCGTTATGGCTATATGACAACTCCAATAACCTCAAAACGGTTAATTAGCATAAATATGTATAGTTCGTATTTTTACGCTACTTGGTATAGATTGCTTAGTGCATATGTACTAAAAAATCGATTCTACACCTTAATATAAGATTGTGAAATTTTTCCAAATACACTGTCGTTATGGCTATATGACATCTCCAATAACCTCAAAACGGTTAATTAGCATAAATATGTATAGTTCATATTTTTACGCAACTTGGTATCGATTTCTTAGTGCATATGTACTAAAAAACAGATTCTACACCTTAATATAAGATTGTGTAATTTTTCCAAAAAAACTGTCGTTATGGCTATATGACAACTCCAATAACCTCAAAACGGTTAATTAGCATAAATATGTATAGTTCATATTTTTACGCAACTTGGTATCGAGTGCTTAATGTATATATACTAAAAAATGGATTCTACACCTTAATATAAGATTGTGAAATTTTTCCAAATACACTGTCGTTATGGCTATATGACAACTCCAA
>NW_026038507.1:0-10000 GCF_023373825.1 Bactrocera dorsalis
CATTTTATACTCTTGCATCTTGGAAGAATCAAAGCCAGGGAAACATCTTAAGGTGCAAGCCGTCAACCAGAAGATCGGCATCCAAGCAATTATATTTACAGTTGGATTTCCTTCACTCGAATCACCATAATCCACAGAAAAACATCGAGTTAGAAAGATTTCGCGTTATGGAAAGAAATTTGTATGTAATTTGATTTCCATGGCCAATTCAAAAGTTTGAGTTATGGAGAACTTCGAATTATATAATTTCGAGTTATGGAAGTTCAACCCATTAGAAGGCGGAGTCACGCCGAATTTTTCAAAACTTTTCGCCCACAGGTGTCCTTGCTAGTGCGATAACCACCCAAACCTATGACACTTTATAAGTTTTCGGTTAATGGTCTTGATTTTCATTCAAGTTACAGCCTACACGGACGGATGGACAAACAAACAGTCACACGGATTTCAACTTTTTTCGTCATCCTTATTTATTTTATATATATATGTAGGATGTGGCTTATTTTAATTTTATTAAACTTGCAATTAAAATTTATAATTTAAAAAATTGTTTGAAAATACGCTAGTTGATCGTTTGGCTGTCCCGTCTAGAATGCCTCGTTTTCTCGTTTTGTAGCTTTATATCGCTTCCCAGAATTCAACGCAAGCGTCCCAACGCTTCTAAGAACTCAACGCAAGCGTCCTAACGCTTCGCTGAGTTCTTGTTCTAGTCCATAGTTGCATTTTGTCTTCGTCGTGTTCAGTAACATAGTCGTGTTCAGTAACCTAGTCGTGTTCAGTAACTTAGTCGTGTTCAGTACCCTAGTCGTGTTAAGTACCTTAGTCGTGTTCAGTACTCTAGTCGTGTTAAGTACCTTAGTCGTGTTCAGTACTCTAGTCGTGTTAAGTACCTTAGTCGTGTTCAGTACTCTAGTCGTGTTCAGTACTCTACACTCGACACCACATTCGGCCATCCTGTTTTCATTCGTCCTCGAATGGTTGAGTCCATATCTTCATATATTCTGAGACAGTCGAAGTCTTTCTCGGCCCCTCGGTCTCACCCACTTTTTCTACTTCATATCTACCATGGTTAAGTTTCTTCGCTACCCTATACGGTCCTAAAAACTTTCCCTTCAATTTCAACCCGCTACCAAACTGTGTTCTCTTTATTGCTACCAAATCGTTTATTTTGTAGTTTTTCTCTCTCTGACGACGTGAATTATATGACTTCCGGTTTTCTTCCTGAATTTTTAAAATATTTTCTTTCGCTAGTTTTCGTACTGTTTCGCGATTTTCGTTTAAGTCGTTTATAACCGTCTCTTCTAGTAGGTCCTTTAGCTCTGGCATGTTGGCCGTTCGCATGTCAAGTCCTGTTAATAACTTGAAGGGAGACTGTTTCGTACTCCGAGGAGGTGTATTGTTTATGAACTGTTGCACCTTTTCTACATGTTTATACCAATTAGTTGGGGTTTCTGTACACAACTTTGACAACATAGGTATAACGACTTTATGAATTCTCTCTACCTGTCCGTTTCCTCTTGGAACCCCCGTTGTTATTAGTAAATGTTGAATATTCTCCTTTTGACAATATTCTCTAAACAAATTTGATGTAAAAGCGGCCCCTCTATCAGAAATAATACGTCTTGGGTTACCGAATACAGCTGCTTGCTTTGTGAGTCGATCTAACACTGCATCTACTCCTGTATTTTTAGTAGGGTACAACCACACAAATTTACTGAACGCATCTACCACCACCAATATATAATTGTACAACTTACTGGTCGTTTCTAGTGGCCCTACGTGATCGATGTGATATGTTCCTAATGGTATGTCTTCTTTATCTATGCTGTTCAGGAATCCCTCTTTCTTTCCTGACTTAACTTCATTAACAATGCACTCAATACAGCTTCGGACTATCTGACAAACTTTACCCTTTACTTGGGGGATATAATACGACTTTTCTAACAGATCCTGAGTTTTCTTTACAGAGAAATGCCCTTGCCTGTGGGCCAACTTAATGATTTCGTCTTCCATTAGCTTTGGTACTACAATTAGTTCCTTTGCAGGATTTTTAAAAAGAATGTCAAATTTTATATAAAAGTCTTCGTATTCGTCTTTTTCTAGAACTTTACGTACTGCCTTTGTCCATTCGTCATTAAGTTGAGCTTGCTTTAGCCGAAACTTTAAAGAGTCTTCTAGCATTAAGCAGTACACCCTACTTAAAGCGTCAACGTGGACCATTCTGGATCCTGCTCTATGTTCGATTTCATAGTTAAAGTCCTGAAGAAACAATGCCCATCTCGCTATTTTTGGCGGTACGTCTTTCTTCTTAAGAGTCATCGTGAACGCGTTACAATCTGTCACAATTTTGAAGTGTATACCTAATAGGTATATTCTCCATTTCTTTAAGGCCTCTATGATTGCCAGTACCTCTAACTCATACGCCGGATAATTCTCTTCCACCGGCTTTGTTTTCCGGCTCATGTATTGTACCGGATGTAAAAGCTGATCGTCCGAACTTTTTTGTAATAAAATTGCCCCATATCCCCATTTACTAGCATCTGTATGTACCTCAGTAGCTGCTTTTTGCGAAAATAACTGTAATATAGGCGCTTTTTGTAAATTAGCCTTTAATTGTTGAAATGCCGCGACTTGCTCTTCGCCTAACTTGAAAACCGAATCTTTTCTTAGAAGGTCTGACAAAGGTCTAGCTATCGTTGCGTAGTCCAGTACGAAACGTCGGAAATATGACGTCAACCCCAAAAACCTTTGTAACATTTTTCTGTCGGACGGAAGCGGAAACTTTTGTACAGCAGTCGTCTTTTCTTCCGATATTTTTATGGTACCATTTCCCACTATGTACCCCAGAAATTCAACGCTTCGTTGAAGAAATTGGCATTTTTTCCATTTAATCTTTAACCCGTACGATTCGCTAACTTCTAAAACTTCTCGTAGTTTTTCAATTCCCTCTGTCTCGTCTATTGCGGGGATAATCAAGTCGTCCATATATGTAATTACGGTTCCCTTCTGGATTAGTGGCCGGAAAAACAGCATTAACATAACGACAAAAGACAGCTGGTGAGTTTGAAATACCGAATGGAACAACACAAAACTCATATTGACCATTGTGGGTAACGAAAGCGGTAAATTTCCTAGATTGTGAATCTACTGGCACATGGAAAAATCCGTTCGATAAATCTAACGTTGTAAAAACTCGACCCTCTTGAAGGCTATCTAAGACATCGTCCATTACAACCATTGGAAAATTGTCCCTTACAATTTTTTTATTTAATTGTCTATAATCGCAACATAAGCGTCTGTTTCCATCTTTTTTAGGAACTACTACTACCGGAGAAGCATAATTGGAAGAGCTTGGTTGTATTATTCCCTCTTTTAACCAATCTTCTATTTGTTTATCGACAAAACTACGGTCATCGATTGGTAAACGTCTTGGTCGCTGATAGACGGGAATTTCATCTGTCAAAACAATTTCCATCTTAACGGGTGATATGCATTTACCAGATGATTTGTATTTATCAACTAAGCTTTTAACTTCTTTTGCTAATCCCTTACTCAAATGTCCCAAATTCACTGTAGTCTCATCCTTTCTTTCATTTAAACTCATCGCATCAAATTCCTTAATCCACTTATTTTTTGCTTCTATTGGTGCATTTCGTTCTTCTTTCATAACCTGTTTAGAATCCTGCCTCATTTTGTCATTACCTGGTTTATAATCTCTTGAATTATCCTTTTTCTTAAACATTACTTTATCTTCTGTTAAAACAATATCTACGTCTTTTAATATAGCCTTTCCTATCATACTTGCAAATTTAATATCTTGTTCTCTGACTACATGAAATCTGACCTTTAACACTAACTCATCTATATGTATAAAAGTATCAAAACTTCCGATTGTCTCAATCACATTTGAGCAAGCGCTATATAGTTTTCTTTTCTCATTGCTTAGAATTGGTTTAAGCCCACTTAGTATCAACGTATCGTAACGTATTAAATTAAGTGAACACCCTGAATCAATTAGAGCTTCGAACCTAAACCCATTTAAATTAACTGTTTTGAAATGTAATTCTTCATCAACGACTGGTTGAAAACTTGTATTTCCTAAAGTGTTTATGCTACTTGATTCGATTTTAACTTCTCTAGCTCCCTTGACTTTATTATTTTTGCACTCAAACGAACGATGTCCCATCTCATTACATTTAAAGCATTTATATTGTTTTTGTGGACATTGAGCTGCTACGTGGAATTTGTCTCCGCACTTGAAACATCTTTTACCTAGTTCTTCTTTTGTCTTGTTAGAGGATGTATCATTTACTATTTTTCCTATCCCTGAGTTGTATTTCCGTATCTTTTCGTAAATTTTGATTTGCTCTTTTAGTTCTTCTATATTCTTAGCTTGATACAAAATTGCCTTATTGAACTTGGTATCTGGAACCCCTTCTATGAAATAATCTATAATGCTTTCTTCGTCTAGACTAATCTGTTTGCCTACCTCCATGAGATGATACAAGTATTCCCGAAAAGTTTCGTTTGCTTGTTTGCGGCGATTTTTCAACAACCTATGCACATCTGCAGAAGATAGTTTGCGACCAAACTCATTAATTAATGATAACTTCAGAGCTTCCCAACTATTTAAATTATTCTGACTCCTAACAAAAAGCTTAGCGGCACCACGAAGAAGCTGTTTGCCATAAACAAATCTCTGAAGATCATTCCATTTTACTATTTCTGCATTATTTTCAAATTCGCTTACCCACCCTCGAATATCTACAGACCCTTCTCCTGAAAAAACGTTAACACAATCTCCTAAATCTTTTAGAGTAAACTGTTGTTGTTGCACGATAAGCGGTGAGGACCGTAAGTTGGTGGTTCCACCTACGTCTTCGTAAACTGACTGGTTGAACTCTTCGTCACTAGCCCTATTTCCCGATAAGTCGTAGTGTTGGATAAGTCTTTCCTGAAGATCACGTTTTTGACCTGTAGTCGAAAATACCCAATTCCCTCAACTTCTCTCTCAGTCCGTTGACAGTTAAAGTCGTTATTTCGTTTAAGTCCATCTTAGTGTTAACAATATGTAAGAATATACTTATTTTTATATTAATTCTAATTATAGATTTGATTCGAGTTCTTCTTAGAAAATTATTTTTACTTTTAAAATGCTGTACTTCTCTTTTTCTTTACGAAATCGTTTTGCTTGTTCTTTTAGATTAATTTTAATTTGATTGAAATTTTTCTTAGCAAATTATTTTTACTTTTACAATGCTGTACTTCTCTTTTTCTTTACGAAATCGTTTTGTTTGTTCTTTTAGATTAATTTTAATTTGATTGAAATTTTTCTTAGCAAATTATTTTTACTTTTTACAATGCTGTACTTCTCTTTTTCTTTACGAAATCGTTTTGTTTGTTCTTTTAGATTAATTTTAATTTGGTTGAAATTCTTCTTAGCAAATTATTTTTACTTTTACAATGCTGTACTTCTCTTTTTCTTTACGAAATCGTTTTGTTTGTTCTTTTAGATTAATTTTAATTTGGTTGAAATTCTTCTTAGCAAATTATTTTTACTTTAACAATGCTGTACTTCTCTTTTTCTTTACGAAATCGTTTTGTTTGTTCTTTTAGATTAATTTTAATTTGATTGAAATTTTTCTTAGCAAATTATTTTTACTTTTACAATGCTGTACTTCTCTTTTTCTTTAAAAACTTCTTTTGTTTAAATTATTCTTCTTATGATTTAAACATTTTTACATCTTCTTCTTATGATTCAACATTTTTCCATCTTCTTTTATTTGAAAATTTTCTTCTGGTAATTTAAAAATTTTTACATCTTCTTCTTATGATTCAACATTTTTCCATCTTCTTTTATTTGAAACTATTCTTCTGATAATTTAAAAATTTTTACATCTTCTTATGATTCAACATTTTTCCATCTTCTTTTATTTGAAATTTTTCCTCTGATAATTTAAAAATTTTTACATCTTCTTCTTATGATTCAACATTTTTCCATCTTCTTTTATTTGAAAATTTTCTTCTGATAATTTAAAAATTTTTACATCTTCTTATGATTCAACATTTTTCCATCTTCTTTTATTTGAAATTTTTCCTCTGATAATTTAAAAATTTTTACATCTTCTTCTTATGATTCAACATTTTTCCATCTTCTTTTATTTGAAACTATTCTTCTGATAATTTAAAAATTTTTACATCTTCTTATGATTCAACATTTTTCCATCTTCTTTTATTTGAAATTATTCTTCTGATAATTTAAAAAAAAATTTTACATCTTTTGTTGAGACACTTCGTTTCTATAAATTATTCTTCTTAAGATTCAAACTTTTACACTTTAACACTTTTATTAGCTGAACACTGCACGCTCTATACCAGATGTATGCCTTACACCTCCACGACGGACCAATTGTCTAATAACAGGCTTAGAATATCCCTTGATGTTATCACGTAAAACTCCACGATGACGGTCAGCACCACCTTTACTTACTTTTCACTTCGTTCTGAACCACTGCACGCTCTATTCAAGCTCCACGAATTTCTTCACCTATCAAACCAGATATACGCCTTACGCCTCCACAACAACCAAATGTTTGTTACTTCGTTCTGCACACTGCACGCTTTTTTAAGACTCCACGAATTTCTTCACTTTTAAAACCAGATATACGCCTTGCATCTCCACACCTTTATTTAAAACTTTTTCCAAGTCCTGGCTGAGCCCCCAATTTGTAGGATGTGGCTTATTTTAATTTATTAAACTTGCAATTAAAATTTATAATTTAAAAAAATGTTTGAAAATACGCTAGTTGATCGTTTGGCTGTCCCGTCTAGAATGCTTCGTTTTCTCGTCTTCTAGCTTTTTATAGCGCTTCCAAGAATTCAACGCAAGCGTTCTAACGCTTCTAAGAACTCAACGCAAGCGTCCTAACGCTTCGCTGAGTTCTTGTTCTAGTCCATAGTTGCATTTTGTCTTCGTCGTGTTCAGTAACATAGTCGTGTTCAGTAACCTAGTCGTGTTCAGTAACTTAGTCGTGTTCAGTAACCTAGTCGTGTTCAGTAACTTAGTCGTGTTCAGTACTCTAGTCGTGTTAAGTACCTTAGTCGTGTTCAGTACCCTAGTCATGTTCAGTACCTTAGTCGTGTTCAGTACTCTAGTCGTGTTAAGTACCTTAGTCGTGTTCAGTACTCTAGTCGTGTTAAGTACCTTTTCACGTGTTGAGTAGCATCTAGTCGTGTTTAGTATTTAGTCGTATTCAGTACTCTAGTCGTGTTAAAGTACCTTAGTCGTGTTCACTACTCCCCCCACCCCCCCCCCCCCCCAATATGCTATAGTAATAGCCTATTTGAGCACATTTTTTCGGGAGTAATCCACAGTCATATACCAACGCCTCTGGATTATTCGGATTCGTTCTGTGTGTTGTATATTGGCAAGCTCTATTGCTTATATGTATAAACTCCGATCTCTGAAATGAAAGTTTCTTCGGGGGATGGGTCTACATTAGTTGCCTTTTAATTAAAAAAATATTCTATCTAATCCACCAAAATATTCGTAAATATATCTTGTCAAAATGCAAAAGTTTTCGCCCTACAACATGATTCCACTAGACATTCCGATCGTATCAGATTGTATGGGCAGCTATATGTTATAGTGGGTATTCCCGATACATTCCAGCAATATCCGAGACAAATAAGACACGCTATCCTTGAAGAGGAAAATGACGTTTGCAAAAATTTCAACAAAACGGATATTATTAAACAAAGATAAAGGAAGGGCCTTATAAAATTGTTCGGGTATGGTTGTCAACCGTGAAAACACATTTTATACGAGGTTGCCTCTCGCATGATTAAAAAGTGATAATCGAGATTTCAATTATCCCGGTTTCATTTACATCTTGTTTTAACACACGTGTGATACCTCAGCTCAAATACCTGTAATTTAGTGGTAAAAGGGTTTTTATTTCCGCTATCATCAAGTCCTTTGGTTCCTAATGTATATAAATACTTTATAACAGAGAAGGCATCAGATGGAAATTCAAAAATAGCGTTTTATAAATTGGAAGAAGGCGTAGTTTGGTGAACGCGATTTTGTCACTCCATATTTCGTATATGTCATCAAGGTGACTAAGAATAATATTATATATCTGCGAAAATTTCACATTGAAAATCGTCTTCGAATGAACGTTCCTGGAGATATGGTTGTTTGGTCCATTAAAGTGGGCGAACGCCACGCCCATTTTTCAATATTTAAAAAAAAAATGGCCTGGGTCTGTCCGCCCTTTTTACCTTCGTGTCCATTTGGTCTTCCGTAAAATTTAGTGTTTTTTATGCTGACGTTTTTTTGTTAGGGTCGGTTTAAAGCGGGCTACACATTTTAGTGATTTTTAACACATAACCCCCTTTTGTTTTTATGGGAGGTGGGGCCGTGGTTTTATTATCCGATTTTTCTGTCACATGTATTGTGAAACATGCAATATGGAAATGTCTGAAGAGAAATGGACGTCTATAGAGTTTTCTTGGTTGACATAGCTATACGTAGTTTCCGAGTATAGTCGCCACAAAAAAACTTAGTAGGGGGGTACGCGGGGCCTACGCCCACTTGTTCCACAAAACAATTAATGACTTCGTGTGAAAATATGCGCCCCTCCCTAAATTGCACAGTATCCTTTGTGCCAAAATTTCAACTTTTTAATATCTTTTATTTTATGGCTTAGTTCTGGCATGACTTTTATAGGATTTTCGGTTTCCGCCATTTTGTGGGCGTGGGCAGTGGTCCGATTTTGCCCAATCTTCGAAACCTTAACCTTCTTATGGAGCCCAAGAAAATAACGTTGCACCAAGGTTTCATCATTTATATCACAATTTTTTTAACTCAACGTAATTACCCGCTTTGCACTGAACTGGAACGGAACGGCAACGGACGGAAGGACGGACAGAACGGGAACGGACGGACAGACGGACGGACGGACGGACAGAACAGACATCCGGATTTCAACTCTACTCGTCCCCCCGATCACTTTGGTATATATAACCCTATATCTGACTCTTTTAGGATCTTAGGACTATACAAACAACCGTTATGTGAACAAAACTATAATACTCCCTTTAGCAACTTTGTTGCGAGAGTATAAAAACTGAAGGATTAGTTCGTATATATACAGACAGACGGACGGACAGATGGACATGACTAAATCGTCTCAGCTCAGCATACTGATCATTTATATATATTATTTATAGGGTCTCCGACGTTTCTTCTCGGTGTTACAATCTTCGTGAGAAACTTAATATACCCTGTTCAGGGTATAATAATTTGTAATATAAAGGACCTGAAAATCTTTCAAAATCCCCAACTCACAACTTTAACAAACATTTTATACAGATTTACTGGTATCTATTACGTATAATTGAAAGTATTATTGCTCCTTATGACCTATGTATGTATTCATAAAGACCCTGTTTCTAAAACATATGTGTACTGACAAAACTTATGTTTAAAATGCTTGTGCTTGTGTATTTCTCCTTCTTCTTTACCGGCGTAGACACCGCTTACGCTATTATAGCCGAGTTAACAACAGCGTGCCAGTCGTTTCTTCTTTTCACTACGTGGCGCCAATTGGATATTCCAAGAAAAGATAGGTCCTTCTCCACTTGTCGCTTCCAACGGAGTGGAGGCCTTCCTCTTTCTCTGCTTCCCCCGGCGGGAACGGAGTCCCAGTCTGGTTAGTATGGCAGCAGCTCCCAGCCAAATACTTCGATTTTATTCTGAACAGGTTTATTGTTAGGTAAAGAAATTGATTTGCGTGTCTTCTGACACATTCTGTTCATTCTTCGATTGATACATGACTCAAGTTGATCATTTGTTTTCTGTAGCGATTATTATTAACACCAGGATTTAAAAGCTCATGGTATTCCTTACTCTTTTGATCCTACAAACACAGAATACTGCCAAAAGTATCATTTTCTTTCGAATAACATTGACTACAGATTCCAATTGATGAGACTCATA